>NC_139220.1:17127013-17362013 GCF_055691185.1 Crinia signifera
TCGGCTTGTCCACCTCTAATAAATAGCCGGGGCGCCCGGCAGCAGCTCCCCCCAGCGCTGCCTCCCTTCCTCCCCCCTCTCAGCGCTCACCGTTCACCGCCGGCGCCGCTGATTGATTTCCATGGGGAGGGGAGGGAGCGCATCGTGCGTCTCTCCTTCCCCTCTCTCACTGGGCTGTCACTGGGCTGTCACTGGGCTGTCAGCCAATCAGGAGACAGCCCGCGATGTATGGATGGCTGACAGCTCAGTGAAGGGGAAGGAGAGACATGCGGTGCGCTCCCCTCCCCTCCCCAAGGAAGATGAACAAGAGGCAGCACTGCAGCAGAGGCGATGGCAGCAGGGGGAGGCACGCACAGTGAGTTACTGTATATGCTGCTTCCGGCACTGTGGGGCATATTGGCACTGTGGGGCATATTGGCACTGTGGGGCATATTGGCACTGTGGGGGCATATATCTGTGGCACTGTGGGGGCATATATCTGTGGCACTGTGGGGGCATATATCTGTGGCACTGTGGGGGGCATATTTGGCACTGTGGGGGCATATATCTGTGGCACTGTGGGGGCATATATCTGTGGCACTGTGGGGGCATATATCTGTGGCACTGTGGGGGCATATATCTGTGGCAAAGTGGGGGCATATATCTGTGGCACTGTGGGGGCATATATCTGTGGCACTGTGGGGGGCATATTTGGCACTGTGGGGGCATATATCTGTGGCACTGTGGGGGCATATATCTGTGGCACTGTGGGGCATATTTGGCACTGTGGGGGCATATATCTGTGGCAAAGTGGGGGCATATATCTGTGGCACTGTGGGGGCATATTTGGCACTGTGGGGGCATATATCTGTGGCACTGTGGGGCATATTTGGCACTGTTGGGGCATAGCTGTCACTGGGGGCATATATGTGTGGCGCTGTGGGGGCATATGTGTGGCACTGTGTGGGAATAGCTGTCACTGTGGGGGCATATATGTGTGGCGCTGTGGGGGGCATATCCAGCACTGTGGGGGCATATATCTGTGGCACTGTGGGGCATATTTGGCACTGTTGGGGCATATCTGTCTCTGTGGGGGCATATATGTGTGGCGCTGTGGGGGCATATGTGTGGCCTTTGAGGGAATAGCTGTCACTGTGGGGGCATATATGTGTGGCGCTGTGGGGGGCATATGTGTGGCACTGTGGGGGCATATGTGTGGCACTGTGGGGGCATATGTGTGGCACTGTGGGGGCATATTTGGCACTGTGGGGGCATATCTGTGGGGACATATCTGTGGGGGCATATTTGGCACTGTGGGGGCATATATGTGTGTCACTGTGGGGGCATATATGTGTGGCACTGTGGGGGCATATCTGGCACAGTGGGGGCATATTAGTAAATGGCATCAGTTGTGCGGCAGCGGTTTGTGGGGCATAATGTGTAATGGGCATTACGGTGTGGGGAGTATTGCGTAATTGCCATCCCAGTGTGGGGTGTAATGGGCATCACGGTGTGCAACAAAAATGTGTCATTTTTATCACGGTGTGCGGCGTAATATGTAATTGGCATCACAGTGTGCGGCATAATGTGTAATTGTCATCACAGTGTGTGACGTAATGTGTAATTGTCATCACGGAGTGCGGCGTCATGTGTAATTGGCATCATGGATAAATAGTGTATAATGATTTAAGTAGCCTGTCATTGTTTGGCCTTGATCTGTGAGGTGTACTAGGTAACTGTGTGGGCCTTTATGTTTTTTATGTCACTGTGTGGCCTTCAGCCCGCCAACTTAAGTGCAGGAGGACAATGACAACTCCTGCGGTAACCAATGTCTGGTCACGCAGGTCGCAAAAGTGTGATGTAAGGTAATTGTTTTCCGGCTAGGCCACGCCCTTATATTAAGCCACACCCCTTTTAAATTAAGCCACACCCCTATTTCGGCGCGCGCCTCCGGCGCGCTCAATTTCTTCTATACCATGTTATGTGGGGGGGGCGCATTTTTTTTTTTTCGCCCTGGGAGCTAAATTGTCTAGAAACGGCCCTGGTTGCACTATCATTCATTTCTCTCCTAGACTGCTTAAAAACCTGAGTCGGGAAGTGTGATTGGATATTGAGGATTCTGCCTCTGTTGAATTTTCATCGGCTGGTCCGAGTATTGAATTTCCTCTTCAATTAAAGGATATCATTTGGGGACTTCCTTTTCTATTTTAGTGTAAGTCCAAACCCTAGAAGCGCTGGAATATTGACATATCCCCCCCCCCCCATCTACTGTTTATATGTTTTGGAAGGTTGGTGGACCTCCCTGTATGTCATAACCAGCTGCATCTGGTCATTAGCGCAAAAAATACCATTATTGTATTTGTATTCATGTCGACCTTTATGCAAATTCGACCTTAAGTCATGTCGACCTTGGCCCATGTCGACCTTAAGTCAGGTCGACCTGCCTGCCAGTCAACCTAGTGGGGTCGACCTAATGACTGTAGACCTAAGTTCATTCTAATAGATGACCGCTTCCTGTTCGATGTGAGGGGAAATGAGTTTCACCACCCCTCCAGGACTGCTTTAAGCCCTGGTATATACAATATATTATACTGGTTAATTTTTGTTTAAAGACTCATTTCACTCCCCCCCCCCCCCCCCCCCCCTCCTCCTGTCTCACTGCATACACACATATCTTGTCTATCCAACCAATTACTACACATTCCCACAACTCACAAATCCTCTGCCCCAGGAACGGAGCTAGCGATGAGCGCAGGCAGATGTCCTGGTGTTTGGATAAATTAAACTGTTCCATCTTTTGGAAGTGGGAGGTGCTCTGCCTCTACCACAGCAGTGCCTGCCGCTATGAGTGGCTGTCATCTGTAGCAGAGATCTATGCTACATGTTGTTCCTCTGCAAGCAACAAGATATAACAACTGTACACCAGGGTATGTGTATGATGAATCGCCATGTACTAAGCAGGCAGCCTCCTTTACCTTCACACCAGTCATCTAATTAGAAATGTGTTTGGCTCTAATTGATTGCTCTGTTATAGCTTATGCCAGCTTATACTTACTGCTCACATATACAGATGGAGTAGAGTTGATTGCAGTAAACAGTTCACTAGAACCAGAGGCGCAACTCTGGGAGGCAATGGAGTGATCTGCCGCTGGGCTCCTGCTCCCAAGGGGGCGCCTCTCCTCCACTGCGAGTTTGAATCAGTTAATTGAAAGACGTTGATATCGCTTCTGTGGCTAACTCCCCCTCCTAGCATAATTTTTGCAAGTATCACACCCTGTTTTCGAACCCATGACCTGGAGACAGACACCTTACTGATTGAGCTATTTGGGGGGCACCAATATTTATCTTGACTCCTGGCAACTGGGACGAACTTACGCCACTGTCTAGAGCTGATGTTGATCAAATCCTATTAAATGAGCTTACGCATGACCCACATATAGAGACCAGGGAACCCCATCCAGGGCCAGATTAAGGTTTGTGGAGGGCCCAGGGCAACTAACTTGTGGGGACTCCTACCAATAAAATTGTCAATAACATATGCTGGCCATGTTATTAAAAAGAACACTGCACACCGCCCCAGCCTGCAAGCTCCTGCACGCCACATCCCACCCGCGATTACCGCCGCTGTTGCTGGGAGGACGCCAGGGAAGTCCCACTGCCCCGAATGGAGAAGTTTCTCCACAACCTGCCGTCGGACCAGGCGCCGCGCCAGCCTCCTCTCCCGCAGAGACGCAATTCCAACATGGCCGCCAGCTCCCAGGGCACAGTGAAGGACACGCGCCCAACACAAGTGAGTGTGCCGGAGACCCCCCACACATCCCTCCCGCAACCTGAGCTGTTCCCCTCATTGTCCCAGCAACCACAGGCAGTCCCACTGACATATGAAGACATGGTGAGGGCTATCCAAGAAACCATTAACCCTATACTGGACGCACATGCTGCTAAACTCCAGCAGGCTGTCCAAGACATAAAATAACAGCTGAAACAAGCCACTAAAGGGGAGAATGCTAATGAAGCTCACATTGCAGAGGCTTTCCAGGTGATACACTCTCTTAAAGCTGCTAATGACACAGAACAAGCTCGACCAGGGCCGGCGCCACCACTAGGCAGGTTTAGGCATTTGCCTAGGGCGCCGGCCATTGGAGGGCGGTAGTGAGCCACAGGCCAGCAGCAGGAGCAGAGGCGAGCCGCCCGGCGGAAGATGCTTCTCGGTGAGCAGTGGCAGCACGGCAACCCCCCCAGGCAGCACGGCGGGCCATCGCACTCCCCATAACCCCCCCCCCATCCCCAGGAGCAGCATGGCGGCTGGGCACCCCCTCCCCCCTGGAGCAGTATGGCGGACGGGCAACCCCCCTCCCACCCCGAAGCAGCACGGCGGACGGGCACCCCCTCCCCCGGAGCAGCACGGCGGCCGGGCACCCCCCCGAGTAGCACGGCGGCCGGGCACACCGAAACACACACACACACACCCCGGGCAGCACGGCGGCCGGACACCACCCCCCCCCCTCCGGGGGGAACGGCTGAGCACCGGGGTGCCTCTCCCTCCTCCCGCCTGGGGCGCTCCGGTGCCTAGCACCGGCCCTGAGCTCGACAATCTGGAAAATCGTTTGGGAAGAAATAACCTGCGCATCATAGGACTCCCTGAATCTCTCAAGGGACCTGCTTTATCCACCTTCCTGATAACCACGCTCCCAGTGGCGTAACTATTAATAATGCGCCCCCCTGCCGAAAATTTTGCCAGCGCCCCCCCATAAGGGTAACAAAACCCCCCAGTAGTGTTAACAACCCCACCCCCGTGCGGCTGGTACCTCCTGCCGCATCTGTCTTGTGGGTCCCGGCTCTCCCGGCTGCTTATTAAAAAAAAGGGACTCACCTTCTCAGCACCTCCCCCGCCACCACGGGGGCTGCGTGGCTATAGTGCCCCCAATTCTGGCCGATAATTTGAATGATTGTATGCATTTTTAAGGGACTTTTCGACACGATGCGCAGGCACGCCGTCGAATGTTGCATCGATAGATATGCTGCACATAATATCTATCGAAGAGTTACAAAGAGTTACATCTTACTAATATTGATATTTTGTGTTTTTATGTCTTCTTATTCAAACTGAATTGGCATTTGGTTGCGACTGCACATGCGTCCAAATCCATAAAAAGTTGCAACAGCGCACGAGTCCCACAGTGTATGTACACAGAGCTGTAAGACCGGTTCAGCCACATTGACTATATGTATGAGGCCTTCCTGGGCGGTGATTGGCTATTCAGCTGCATGGAGATATTCCGTCTGATGGGTGTGTTGTGGGATTGATGCAGGAACATTGGAGGCCACAATCTGACAAAGAGTCTGCACCTAGCTCGGGACTGAGGCGTCAGGACTGTCTTAACAGCATTCTAGGTTCTGGACAAAGCCATGCACTGTGACCCTACACACCCATTCACGGGAACCAATAACTTGCCCCTCCTACAGGCCTACGCTCTCTTATTATAGATATGCTTCCATGCAGTGAATAGGCGTCAACACTCTGATTGGTAGATAGCTCCAGTTATCCACCAACCAGCATGCTGATAGCCATTCACTGTCCAGCTGCAGGCTAAGAAGTGGATAGAGAATACTGCACTCTAATTGGTGGATAGATGCAGCCATCCACCAGTTGGTGAGGCAGGTAGAGAATACTGCCTCTCTGATTATGTGACCACCACCTGCCACGGCTTGAGGGCCCCTAGAATAGTGGGTCCCTGGGCAGTTGCCTAATGTGCCTATACATTAAGATCAGGGCTGGGCAACACCGGCCCTCCAGATGTTAATGAACTACACATCCCAGGATGCTTTGCATTAGTTTTGCTATGTGGCCATGCCGAAACTGATGCAAGGCATGCTGGGATGTGTAGGTCATCAACATCTGGAGGACCGGTGTTGCCCAGCCCTGATTAAGATGGACCTAGCGCAAGTCCCAAGGATGTGCTTTAGATAGTTGCAACTGGAAGCGTTCGAAGTGGGCCTGACAGTCCTTGCACAGTCAGATGCATAGACCAGGGGAAGGGACCAAGGGTGGCCAGCAAGCCGTAGACTAAGAGTTAATTAGGTAGTGATGATATTGCACAGCCAAAAGGTCATTAGTTCGACAGGTCATTAGTTCGACATTGTCTAGGTCGACCGTCACAATGACATGGGGTTTTTCACAGTTTTTTACCTGAATGTCAACACAGTCGTGGACACAGTTTAAAGTGCAGCGCTCGCAATGCATCGGGCACGCTGCGCTCGACACACTATTTTATTCTCCCACCACGCCCTAGTGGATAATAGGGCATGAAATACCACCTGTCGGCACATGTCAGCTGAAAAAACAGTGAAAAACCCCATGTCGACCTTTTGACAGTTGACCTAAACAATGTCGAACTAATGACCTGTCGAACTAACGACCTGTCGAACTAATGACCTTTTGACCTAGAACCATGTCGACCTTTTCCCACATCGACCTAGACCCATGTCGACCTAATGGTGTCCACCTAATGAGCGTCGACCATAATGCTGTAGACCACATGACCGCATCCCGCGTTATGTCGGATACAACAAACTTTACACATCCAACTTTTGTGTGACCTTTCCAGCCCTTCGCTCTGTGAGGGGTGTTCTGCGGGATGAAACCAATTCAGGTAAAGTAATATATTCCGAGAAGATTCAGTGTAACATTAGGCGGCGGTGAAGCCTCCACGGTGAATCTGATGGAATGTTTGTATAAAGCACCAACGTGTGTGCGGTGGCAGATGATACCATGAATACATGAAACCGGCCAACCGTAAAATTCCAGCAATGCATTCTGTGATAAGACAGGAATCTCATCCCGATAACCAATTTTTGATAAGTAGAAAATAGATTGAAAAGGGAACGGCTAGCGTCAGAGGGAGAGTGTCCACAAACAGCGAAGCGCAGATGGAAAAAATCCCCCAGCTCAGTTATCCCAAACACCAAATAAGCATTGACTAATGGGTCTTAATAAAGGGCCGCTAAACCGCTAAGACGTTTGTACGGAATGAAATAAAATATAAATATATATACAGTATAAGTAAAGATTGCCGTACCAAGCCGGAACATGATATGTTGGAGCTGTATGTCATTTGTTATCTAGCAGGGTGGTTTGAGGCTCCCTGCTGTGTGTTACTATCAGTATGTACAGTAGCTGCAAAAGTACTGAAGCACAATTACTTGTTAAAGAGATTCACGGGGGATTTGTGTAGTGCCCTCAATTGCCCGGGATCCTGCTGCAGAGTATGTGTGTGTGTGTGTGTGTGTGTGTATATATATATATATATATATATATACAGAACAGGAACAGAGTGCGCTAAGAGTGAAAGTACACAACTTTTTCCACAATATAAAAATTTAATAAAAGCCAACAACACGGCTCATACAAGATACAGAGTTTATACGGTCATATATTGGAATCAATTGACAAAAACTGTGGTAATTCAGTACAACAGCAGGCCCAACGCGTTTCGTCAACCACGTGACTTCATCAGGGGCATTTGACGACTTGATTAACAAAGCTGCAGTTGCTCTAAAAATAACAATAAAATATATCAGAAAAAAACAGAGAAAGACATGTATATCTCATTTAGACTGAAGAAGAGATTCGAAAGGAGAAGGGGGACAATGGAGAAGAAAGAAATTGATGACCAATAAAAACTACCGTTTGAGAAAAACACATATAACTACACAAAAATACTATCATCACCGCCATACCAGAATGACAAAACAGAAAGGTAATCCTTTAAAAAGTTAATTCCACATGATCAAATGCAACAGCCTAAACCACCAGTATGACCATCCAGAGGCAACGACACCATCCATCGGCGTGAGGATCCCGGGTACATCCCGGTCAGCAGGATCCCCGGCCGCTGCCGCTCCACCCAGCTGCTACAAACCCCGGGCAGACGCTGAAGGAATTCCCGGCCTGTGCAGCAGTGGAGACTCCTGGCATGCAGGCCCCTGCTGAAGACATCCGGCGATCTGTGAGTGCTCGTTTGCCCCAACCCCCCGATGTCCAAGCTCAAAGTGAACCCAGCGGCGGGCCCCCTTGGGAGGATCCCCTAAGAATGAGGTATGGCGCTTGTATTGGGGGGGCAACGGGTGTGGACATCAGCCCAGAGTGGGCCCAACTCAGTCTCAGGCTTCACTGACTCCCCCCATCCCCCTCAGCCTCACTGACCCCAGCCCCCCCCCCCCCCCACACCCACACATGCTGGCTCTCGTTTCAGCTGTGGCTCCAGCCAGGGCCCCTGACACGCTGGCCTACCCCTAGCCTCACAGCAAGACAGCCTCAGGATCCATCCACGTCCTGTGGGTGCCGAAGGGGAGATGACCAGTTGTGCCCTTCCACTGCTGTCTGGGAGTAGCAATGATCAAGATGGCGCCGATGATGGCTGCCTGATATCTGTGTCACTCAGCCAACTTTTTTATGTACCCCGTGCCCCCCCCCCCCCCCCCTGTTGTGTCCTTATCTGTACTGTTTTCTTGTTTTTACCCATCTGGCTGTTGCTGCTGATGGCTGCCTAGGTGCTGCACAGCTCAGTAAATATATGTTCCGCATGTCCTACCCCTCCCCAGGGCACATATCTGTACTGTCACTGTTACTTGTTACCTTCCTGGCTGTTGCAATCCAAATCTAATTCCTAGTATACGCAAGTGTACCTGGCCAATAAAGCCGATTCTGATTCTGAAATTGTGAGGGAGTGAGAGACAAAGAGTGTATCAGAGAAAAATAGAGGATGGAGAGATAGAGGGAGAGAGGCAGAGGGTGTCAAAGAAAAGAGGGCATGAGAGAGGAGGAGCAAGAAAGAAAGAGTGTCAGAGATATTGAGGGGGAAGAGAGAGACAGAGAGGGTGTGAATGGAAGTGAGCATGTCAGGGAGGGAGAGAAAGAACGAGAGAGAGAGGGTATAGAGGGAGAAAGTGAGAAAAATACACTGTAAGAGAGAGAGAGAGAGAAAGAGAATGAGTCAGTGAGAGAGAGGGAGACCGATTCAAGGGGGAGAGAGAGACAGTTTCTGAGGGTGAGACAGGGAAGGAGAGAGTGTCAGGGAGAGAGGGAGGGAGTATCAGGTAGAGAGAGGGAGGGAGAGTGTCAGGGAGAGAGAGACAGTGTCAGAGAGATAGTATCAGGGAGAAAGGGAGACAGTGTCAGAGAGGGAGATAGAAAGAGAGAGACAGTGTCAGGTAAAGAGGGACAGTGTCAGGGAGAGAGAGTGTCAGGAAGAGAGGAGGGGAGAGAGTATCAGATAGAGAGGGAGGGAGAGTGTCAGAGAGAGACATTGTAAGGGTAGAGGGAGGGTGAGAGGCAGTGTAAGGGGAGAGATAGTGTCAAGGAGAGAGAGACACAATGTCAGAGAGTGCGCCTGGGAGAGAGAGGGACAGAGGGGGAGACCGTGTCAGAGAAGGGAGAAAGAGAAAGAACGTCAGATAAAGAGGGACAGTGTCAGGGAGAGTGTCAGGAAGAGAGGGAGATCGTATCAGGTAGAGAGAGAGGGAGGGAGAGTGTCAGAGAGAGCCATTGTAAGGGGGAGAGGGAAGGAGAGAGACATTGTCAGGGGAGAGGTAGTGTCAGGGAGAGGGAGACACAATGTCAGAGAGAGAGAGTGCCAGGGAGAGAAAGGGATGGAGGGGGAGACAGTGTCAGAGAAGGGAGAGAGAGAGAGAGCGTCAGATAAAGAGGGACAGAGAGGGAGAGAGAAAAGTGTCAGGAAGAGAGGGAGAGAGAAAAGTGTCAAAGAGAGGGTGGGTGGAGGGAGCAGAAAGGACACTACCTGATTACAGCACAAAATGGGTGTTGGGGACATAATCGGACAGACGGAGGGAGGGCATGGGCGGACGGGTGACAAGGAAGAACAGACACCATATGGAGGTAAAGACAGACAGAAGGACAGTGCACCATATGGGGGAATGGACACAATGTAAATGGTCACTACTGGGCATCATTTCTCAAATATATTTTAGCAGGTATCAGGTGCTGACATGCAATGCTGTGCGGCTTACGTGAAACCAGCAAATGTTATACACAATATTAATAATATGGATGGATTTGATAATAACTTATCACTTTAACATCATGGGTCTTGAAATACTGATATAGAATATGCCAAGAACATGCTCCGCCAGACTACTCTCCGCATTACTCATAATACTGAGGATAACATGTGCAAATGGCTCCACCTAGTGGTAGCTGGCGGGCACTGTCAGAAAAATCTATAGCTGGCCATACACTTGTGCGAATTCTCCCAATCGGAGAGTCGCACGCAATTCCCCCTTAGAGTCACCCTGGACCTTTTCTGGAAGGCGGGTTCGCATGTGATATATCGTATGCAGTCCTTTCACATATGTCAAATGCGATCAAAGTCAAGCCTGCCCGGCTCCGATACAATTCAACAGATCTCTTCTACAGCTGGTGCGACTCGCAGGCTCCGGTGCGATACACGCAGGACCACGCATCGCATCGGACCTGCTGTCAATCACATGCAATTTGGATGATTTTCATGCGATTGATCGCTGCAATCACATGAAAAGAGAACATAACTCTCTCTGAGGAAGAGGATGGGGGGGCTCTTAGTCCCGTATCTTCCCCATGGCATCAACCTCTCATTCAAACTAACTGACCCCCATTCAAGGTATTATCTGGCGTAATTGCCAGACAACAATGCCGATTTCCATTTGTATTTAGAGTTAGCTGCATTTTTGCTGCTAGACAACCATTATACGTCTGCTTGTGAGGGAAGCTGCCATCACTGTAAGAGCAGCCGCCATCAATTGTGAGTGCAGCCGCCATCAACTGTGAGTGCAGCCGCCATCAACTGTGAGTGCAGCCGCCATCAACTGTGAGAGCAGCCGCCATCAACTGTGAGAGCAGCCACCATTAAATGTGAGAGCAGCTTCCAACAACTGTCAGAGCAGCCACCATAAAATATGAGAGCAGCCGCCATCACCTGTGAGAGTAGCTGCCATCCCCTGTGAGAGAAGCCGCCATCAAATGTGAGAGCAGCCGCAATCAAATGTGAGAGCAGCTGCCATCAACTGTGAGAGCAGCCGCCATTAACTGTGAGAGCAACTGCCATCAAATGTGAGAGCTGCCACCATCACTGTGAGAGCAGCTTCCAACAACTGTGAGAGCATCCGCCATAAAATATGAGAGCAGCCGCCATCACCTGTGAGATCAGCCTCTATCAACTGTGAGAGCAGCCACCATCAACTGTGAGAGCAGCTGCCATCAACAGTCAGAGCAGCCGCCATCAACTGTCAGAGCAGCCGCCATCAACTGTCAGAGCAGCCGCCGTGGTGAGAACAGTAGGTAAATGTAATGTTATTTAAACATAGTTCATTGAGATGTTAAAATGTGATGCAGTCATAGTTATAGTAACACATTTTAAAACTCTTAAACGAGGCTAATCACTAGCTACCTCTACCCATGGCCTTTTAATGCAGACCCAAGTTCCTTTTTGGAGCAAGTAAACAATTGGTGCCTGATTGTATTACACGCAAGCAAGCATCAGCAGCCTGAATTGCGCATTTTCCATCCAATCACTGCAGGCTGGTTCTGCTGGTACATCAACAGGCTGGGATCAGTAGTTGGAAGGTATGCTGATCCTTGTGGTGCCATATTTGGGATATTTGGGGTTCCTCCAGGTGATTTGGTTTCCAATTTACAAATACATTACTGTATCACCCAAAGTAAGTGCTATTATCACATAGCTATTGTCGGTTATAGTGTGCTGGTGTACTATTATCACGTAGCTCTGGTCTGTTACGGTGTGCTGGAGTACTATTATCATGTAGCTCTGGTCTGTTACGGTGTGCTGGTGTACTGTTATCACGTAGCTCTGGTCTGTTATGGTGTGCTGGTGTACTGTTATCACGTAGCTCTGGTCTGTTATGGTGTGCTGGTGTACTATTATCACATAGCTCTGGTCTGTTATGGTGTGCTGGTGTACTATTATCACGTAGCTCTGGTCTGTTATGGTGTGCTGGTGTACTATTATCACGTAGCTCTGGTCTGTTATGGTGTGCTGGTGTACTATTATCACATAGCTCTGGTCTGTTACGGTGTGCTGGTGTACTGTTATCACGTAGCTCTGGTCTGTTATGGTGTGCTGGTGTACTATTATCACATAGCTCTGGTCTGTTATGGTGTGCTGGTGTACTATTATCACGTAGCTCTGGTCTGTTATGGTCTGCTGGTGTACTATTATCACGTAGCTCTGGTCTGTTATAGTGTGCTGGAGTACTATTATCACGTAGCTCTGGTCTGGTATAGTGTGCTGGCCTACTATTATCACGTAGCTCTGGTCTGTTATGGTGTGCTGGTGTACTATTATCACGTAGCCCTGGTCTGTTATGGTGTGCTGGTGTACTATTATCACGTAGCTCTGGTCTGTTACAGTGTGCTGGTGTACTATTATCACGTAGCTCTGGTCTGTTATGGTGTGGCTCTGGTCTGTTATGGTGTGCTGGAGTACTATTATCACGTAGCTCTGGTCTGGTATAGTGTGCTGGTGTACTATTATCAGGTAGCTCTGGTCTGTTATGGTGTGCTGGTGTACTATTATCACGTAGCTCTGGTCTGTTATGGTGTGCTGGTGTACTATTATCAGGTAGCTCTGGTCTTATGGTGTGCTGGTGTACTATTATCACGTAGCTCTGGTCTGTTATGGTGTGCTGGTGTACTATTATCAGGTAGCTCTGGTCTTATGGTGTGCTGGTGTACTATTATCACATAGCTCTGGTCTGTTATGGTGTGCTGGTGTACTATTATCACGTAGCTCTGGTCTGTTATGGTGTGCTGGTGTACTATTATTACATAGCTCTGGTCTGTTACAGTGTGCTGGTGTACTATTATCACGTAGCTCTGGTCTGTTATGGTGTGCTGGTGTACTATTATCACATAGCTCTGGTCTGTTACGGTGTGCTGGTGTACTGTTATCACGTAGCTCTGGTCTGTTATAGTGTGCTGGTGTACTATTATCACATAGCTCTGGACTGTTGTAGTGTGCTGGTGTACTATTATCACATAGCTCTGGACTGTTATAGTGTGCTGGTGTACTATTATCACATAACTCTGGTCTGTTACGGTGTGCTAGTGTACTATTATCTCGTAGCTCTGGTCTGTTACGGTGTGCTGGTGTACTATTATCACATAGCTCTGGTCTGTTACGGTGTGCTGGTGTACTGTTATCACGTAGTTCTGGTCTGTTACAGTGTGCTGGTGTACTATTATCACATAGCTCTGGTCTGTTACGGTGTGCTGGTGTACTATTATCACATAGCTCTGGTCTGTTACGGTGTGCTGGTGTACTATTATCACATAGCTCTGGTCTGTTATGGTGTGCTGGTGTACTATTATCACGTAGCTCTGGTCTGTTACTGTGTGCTGGTGTACTATTATCACATAGCTCTGGTCTGTTACTGTGTGCTGGTGTACTATTATCACATAGCTCTGGTTTGTTGTGGTGTGCTGGTGTACTATTATCACATAGCTCTGGTCTGTTTTGGTGTGCTGGTGTACTATTATCACATACTGTAGCTCTGGTCTGTTGTGGTGTGCTGGTGTACTATTATCACATAGCTCTGGTCTGTTATGGTGTGCTGGTGTACTATTATCACATAGCTCTGGTCTGTTACGGTGTGCAGGTGTACTATTATCACGTAGCTCTGGTCTGTTACGGTGTGCTGGTATACTGCTATCACGTAGCTCTGGTCTGTTTTGGTGTGCTGGTGTACTATTATCACATACTGTAGCTCTGGTCTGTTATGGTGTCTGGTGTACTATTATCACATAGATCTGGTCTGTTACGGTGTGCTGGTGTACTATTATCACATAGCTCTGGTCTGTTATGGTGTGCTGGTGTACTATTATCACGTAGCTCTGGTCTGTTACGGTGTGCTGGTGTACTATTATCACATAGCTCTGGTCTGTTACGGTGTGCTGGTGTACTATTATCACATAGCTCTGGTCTGTTATGGTGTGCTGGTGTACTATTATCACATAGCTCTGGTCTGTTATGGTGTGCTGGTGTACTATTATCACATAGCTCTGGTCTGTTACGGTGTGCTGGTGTACTATTATCACGTAGCTCTGGTCTGTTACGGTGTGCTGGTATACTGCTATCATGTAGCTCTGGTCTGTTTTGGTGTGCTGGTGTACTATTATCACATACTGTAGCTCTGGTCTGTTATGGTGTCTGGTGTACTATTATCACATAGATCTGGTCTGTTACGGTGTGCTGGTGTACTATTATAACGTAGCTCTGGTCTGTTACGGTGTGCTGGTGTACTATTATCACGTAGCTCTGGTCTGTTACGGTGTGCTGGTGTACTATTATCACGTAGCTCTGGTCTGTTACGGTGTGCTGGTGTACTATTATCACGTAGCTCTGGTCTGTTACGGTGTGCTGGTGTACTATTATCACGTAGCTCTGGTCTGTAACGGTGTGCTGGTGTACTATTATCACGTAGCTCTGGTCTGTTACGGTGTGCTGGTGTACTATTATCACGTAGCTCTGGTCTGTTACGGTGTGCTGGTGTACTATTATCACGTAGCTCTGGTCTGTTACGGTGTGCTGGTGTACTATTATCACGTAGCTCTGGTCTGTTACGGTGTGCTGGTGTACTATTATCACGTAGCTCTGGTCTGTTACGGTGTGCTGGTGTACTATTATCACGTAGCTCTGGTCTGTTACGGTGTGCTGGTGTACTATTATCACATAGCTCTGGTCTGTTATGGTGTGCTGGTGTACTATTATCACGCAGCTCTGGTCTGTTGCGGTGTGCTGGTGTACTATTATCACGTAGCTCTGGTCTGTTACGGTGTGCTGGTGTACTATTATCACGTAGCTCTGGTCTGTTACGGTGTGCTGGTGTACTATTATCACGTAGCTCTGGTCTGTTACGGTGTGCTGGTGTACTATTATCACGTAGCTCTGGTCTGTTACAGTTTGCTGGTGTACTATTATCACGTAGCTCTGGTCTGTTACGGTGTGCTGGTGTACTATTATCACATAGCTCTGGTCTGTTACGGTGTGCTGGTGTACTATTATCACATAGCTCTGGTCTGTTGTGGTGTGCTGGTGTACTATTATCACGTAGCTCTGGTCTGTTATGGTGTGCTGGTGTACTATTATCACGTAGCTCTGGTCTGTTACGGTGTGCTGGTGTACTATTATCAGGTAGCTCTGGTCTGTGACGGTGTGCTGGTGTACTATTATCACGTAGCTCTGGTCTGTTATGGTGTGCTGGTGTACTATTATCACGTAGCTCTGGTCTGTTATGGTGTGCTGGTGTACTATTATCACGTAGCTCTGGTCTGTGACGGTGTGCTGGTGTACTATTATCACATAGCTCTGGTCTGTTACGGTGTGCTGGTGTACCATTATCACATAGCTCTGGTCTGTTACGGTGTGCTGGTGTACTATTATCACATAGCTCTGGTCTGTTACGGTGTGCTGGTGTACTATTATCACATAGCTCTGGTCTGTTATGGTGTCTGGTGTACTATTATCACGTAGCTCTGGTCTGTTACGGTGTGCTGGTGTACTATTATCACGTAGCTCTGGTCTGTTACGGTGTGCTGGTGCGCACAAGCTATTGTACAGAACGAATGACAGCAACACAATGTTGATATATAAGATAAGTATTTTATTTGGATTGAATTATGACACAAATCATACAACCACTGCGACAATAAAGCCCTGAGGTGCATCTCACACACAGCATTCAGCCTCGGATAGTCACCGTCCGCTCCATGACTGGGATCTGATTTATCAAAGATTCTGACAATAATCTCCATTTAAAAGCGCTAGAAAAACATAGAACTATTACTCCAAACGAGAGAGAGAGAGAGAGAGAGAGAGAGAGAGAGAGAGAGAGAGAGAGAGAGGTTACACCCCAACAGCATCACAGGTACCATATACATCAGAATGAATCCATTTCTTCGTCCCAGTTTTTCCATCGTCCCTCCTGCCAGGTGAAGGACTCCGCAGTGCCTGATGACGCCACTAGGAGGCAGGAGCTGACCACATAAAAGCAATGAAATACTGAGAGCTAGGTGCCTGTCTGGGAATGGTCCCCAGTGGGAATATAACACAGGATAATTACAGTATATTGTGCGGCAGGTATAACAGAGGCTGTAAGCTTGCCTGGCTGATACACAGGTAATATAATGCATGCATTTCCTATAGGCTGAAGTCAAAGTTCAGGTCACACTTTCCCATCCGCTGTTTATACACCAGGTCGAATTTATCATTCATGGAGACAGTGAAAATATCTTTCCACAGCCCGACTCTTCCTGCGGAGGAAATAAGGAGAGCGGCATTTAGTGTAACCTACCATTGCATGACGTACAGTCTATCACTGCATGATTTATCTACCACTGCATGGCGCATAATCTACCACTGCATGACTTATAAACTCACACTGCATGAGGTATAAAATCCCACTGCATGATGTATAACTAGCACTGCATGATGCATTAAAATACCACTGCATGACGTATAATCTACCACTGCATGACGTATAATCTACCACTGCATGAGGTATAAACCACCACTGCATGATGTATAAACTCAAACTGCATGACGTATAAACTACCACTGCATGACGTATAAACTCCCACTGCATGATTTATAAACTCCCACTGCATGAGGTATAAAATCCCACTGCATGATGTATAAACTAGCACTGCATGACGTATAATCTACCACGGCATGAGGTATAAACTACCACTGCATGAAGTATAAACTACCACTGCATGGTGAATAAACTACCACTGCATGAGGTATAAACTACCACTGCATGGTGAATAAACTACCACTGCATGACATGTAATCTACCACTGAATGATATAATATACCACTGCATTACATATATCCTAACACTGCATGACGTATAACCTAAGCATGTGTATAAGCTACCACTGCATGTATATAAGCTATCGCTGCATGTGTAAAAAAAGGGGCAAACTAGATGGGCCAAGTGGTTCTTATCTGCCGTCAAATTATATGTGTATAAGCTACCACTGCATGTATATAAACTACCATTGCATGTGTATAAGCTACCGCTGCATGTATGTAAGCTACCACTTCATGTGTATAAGATACCACTGCATGTATATAAACTATCAGGCCCTTTCTCTCACAGAGTGCAACCTAGCTGATCATCCACTCATTGGTCATCTCACTGCTTGACTACTGCAATGCTCTCCTCACCGGCCTCGCTCAATCCCAACTGGCTCCTCTCCAATCTGTCCTCAATGCTGCAGCCAAGCTTATCTTCCTCTCCCGCCGCTCTAATTCTGCTACTCCCCTTCAACAAAATCTGCACTGGCTTCCATTCCCCTACAGAATCCTCTTCAAACACCTCACACTCACATACAGGGCCATCTCTAATTCCATTGCTCCATATATCTCTAACCTCATCTCCATTCATACACCCTCCCGCCCTCTACGGTCGGCTGACGACTGTCGTCTCTCCTCCACCCTGATCACTGCTTCCCATGCTAGAGTACAGGACTGTGCCAGTGCTGCACCCCTTCAGTGGAACGCACTCCCTCTCGCTCCATTAGACTCTCCCGAACTGGCAAAGCTTCAAACGGGCACTGAAAACTCACCTATTCATCAAAGCATATCCTTCCACTGCATAAACCAGCTGGTTCTCCGACCCCTTGCCTGTTTACATCCTGCTATCCAACCACCACCCACTCACTTGCACCTCTTGTAATCTGTCTGTCTCCTCTTCCTACTAGATTGTAAGCTCCTCCGAGTAGGGCCCTCTTCCCTCCTGTTGTCAAAGCCCACTTCTCTTCACATTTCACTCACAGCTCTCCTATACTCCAACACTCAGTGACCATCTTCGTCCGCATACTCCTCTCCATCATTGGCATCTAGCCTCTAGTTGTATGTTGATTGAGTCCTCACTACTTATATTTAAGCTGTAATGTGTATTGATCTGTGGCGCTCTTTATTTGTACTGTATTCTTGTTATTTATTCAATGTAATACTGTTTTGTCTCCCTGTACTGTTCCTTTGTACGGCGCTGCGAAACACTTGTGGCACCTTATAAATAAAATTATAATAATAATAATAATAAACTACCACTGCATGTGTATACAGTGGCGGATTCAGGGGGGGGGGCACCCGGGCACGTGCCCCCCCTGTCATTTCATTTTGTAGCTGAGGACCAGGGCTTTCCAACGAGCCCAGCCCCGTGTCTCTAGCCCTCCGGGAACCAGAGATATCGCCTGGCAAAGCTGTAACGTTTTTTCCCCATAGGATAATATGGGACCCGTCAATTCTGACTCCCACCCGGTTCCGACGGCTGCCAGTTCCCCAATTGGCATCACAGAAGCTTATGGTTGATCTCATTCAATTTCAAATCATTCAATATGATACCAGGCTGGTCCATATCGGTCTATCGGTTCCAGAGATATTACGTGTAAACTAATTTTTTTATTTTTGAAATGTAATTTCATGGCTGTTCTTGTTCTTTGAGGGCAGATTACTCTGGAACCAAACGTTCCAGTTTCACTGGACCAAAATCATTCAAAGCCCAATCAAAAGTTCTTCAATATGATACTGGTCTCATGTAAATGGATCAGTTGGTTTCCGAAGATTTAGCCGGTTAAATGAGATAACTGGTTAAAGGGGGGGGGGGGGGGGTGGTTTTCTCTAATAGCCGGGACCTGCAGTGCTCGAAATACAGCCAGGCTCTGCCACTGTCAGTGGCTATCACTTCTGCCTGGCGGCTGTCCCCCATTTACCGCGAGCATGTATTCCCCTTGGCAATGAGCATGTAATCCCACATGGCAATGAGCATGGAACCTCTGGCAATGAGCATGGAATTCTTGGCAATGAGCATGTAGATAAGCAGCACTTATGTAGCATCATTTTTAATAGGCATTATGGTGTTTGACATAATACATAATGGACATAATGGACATAATGGCGTGTAACTTAACGTGTAATGGACAATGAGTGTAAATGTTTAATGCACGCCTTTGGTGGACAATGTTCCTGTTTATGAAACGTATTGTGAATTTTGGCTTAATCTGTGTGGCATTATGTGAATTTTGTCTCAATCCGTGTGGCATTATGTGAATTTTGGCTCAATCCGTGTGGCATTATGTGAATTTTGGCTCAATCCGTGTGGCATTATGTGAATTTTGGTTCAATCCGTGTGGCATTATGTGAATTTTGGCTCAATCCGTGTGGCATTATGTGAATTTTGGCTCAATCCGTGTGGCATTATGTGAATTTTGGCTCAATCCGTGTGGCATTATGTGAATTTTGGCTCAATCCGTGTGGCATTATGTGAATTTTGGCTCAATCCGTGTGGCATTATGTGAATTTTGGCTCAATCCGTGTGGCATTATGTGAATTTTGGTTCAATCCGTGTGGCATTATGTGAATTTTGGCTCAATCCGTATGGCATTATGTGAATTTTGGCTCAATCCGTGTGGCATTATGTGAATTTTGGCTCAATCCGTGTGGCATTATGTTTATTTTTGCTCAATCCATTTGGCATTATGTGAATTTTGGCTCAATCCGTGTGTTATTATGTAAATTTTGGCTCAATCCGTGTGGCATTATGTGAATTTTGACACAATCCATGTGGCACTATTTGAATTTTGGCTCAATCCATGTGGCATTATGTGAATTTTGGCTCAATCCGTGTGGCTTGATGTGAATTTTGACACAATCCATATGGCATTATTTGAATTTTGGCTCAATCCGTGTGGCATTATGTGAATTTTGGCTCATTCTTTTTGGCATCATGTGCAAGGGGCAAGTATAATGGGGTCTAGTATTTTGTTGCATAATGTGTAGAAGTTGTATATGGTGTTGTACACTACACTCAAGGACACGCCCCCTGTTGAGTGGCCACACCCCATTTTCCGGAGCGCGCCTTCGGCGCGCACAACTGCATCCTTCACTTTTGTCACCATGGTGGGCCTGCGTACTTTAAATGCCAGGGCCTATTTTTAATCCCATTCCCACCCTCTCTCTGCCGCTCTCTTAGCATGTACACTGGCACCACTAACACCGCCCCTCCCCCACCTAAACCCTCTTTTATCGTGGTGCCCCCCCTGTCATTTTATCCTGGATCCGCCCCTGTGTGTATAAGATACCGCTGCATGTATGTAAGCTACCGCTTCATGTGTATAAGATACCACTGCATGTATATAAGCTACCACTGCATAATCTATGGGCTGCCCCTAATGCACCAGTGAATAGCACACACGTGTGACACTTCCTGATTACAGGCATGTCCTGTGACTGCTTCGTCATGTCCGGTCTGTGGGAGATTGGTCAGAGCGTGAAGAGAGACGATCAACCAACCGATCAGCTCCTCTGACAGTATAAAGTTACAGTCCTACTGGGTACACTCTTTCCGATACATCGATTGACATCCTGCGGGCATTTGGGGGTATGCCATCAGCGTTTTCTGGGAGTGCAGCACATCAGCAGCACATCTGACATTTGTGCTGTTATATCGGGACATCTGGCTGCGTGTCCGTACACTTGCTGTGTGGGGCTGATGTCACAGCTAGGCGCCCAGCTGGAGATCCTGCCACCATCGGCACTTCAGTAGTTGGTCAGATGTGTACCTACCTTTAGAAGCTAACTGGTTGGTGCTTTATCTCTCACCCTGCACAGAAACAAAATAACTCCCCCAAATCTAACATTCTCCGCACATGTTACATCTGCCCCACCTGCAGTGCAGCATGGTTTTGTCCATTAGAAAGAGAATTTGCTTTTATGAGTGAACCGGAATCAGGCCCCTGGTCACCCATGCCGACCTGTCGACCTAACCCATGTCGACCTAACGCATGTCGACCTAAACCCATGTCAACCTTGTCCCATGTCGACCTAAACACCCGTCGACCTTGACCCAAGTCGACTAGAACCCTGTCGACCTTCCCCCTGTCGACCCAACGGTATCGACCTAATGACTGTCGACCTAGTGTGGTCGACAATACGACCGTATGCCACGTCAACACCACCGAGGTGGCGTAGCAGCAGGAAGTAGCGTTCATTTTAGGAGGAGAAAAAGGCTAATCCCCATGGCAACGAGCATGTAACCCCTGGCAATGAGCATGTTACCCCTGGCATCGAGCAAGAAACCTCTGGGAATGATCGTGTAGGTAAGTGGCACTTATGTGGCATAATATGTGATGGGCATTATGGTGTGCGGCATAATGTGTAATGGGCATTGCAGTATGTGTGTTTAATCCTGGTGCAGTGTGTCTAAGGGGTACTACCTGGCCCAGTGTGTCTAAGGAGCTCTAGATGGCTCAATGTGTATAAGTGGCACTATTTTGTGGTGTAATGGGAATTGGAACTATTCTGTGGCCACGCCCCTCCCCATGAAGCCACACCCTAATTTTTTTGTTGTGCACGCCTATGATTAGTATGCGCTGAATTTCCATATATACACTGCCCCGGAGCACAGAAGGGTGGCCTGCCCCGCTCTCAGGTGACGGCTCTCCTGAAAATAATGTTCGATGGGTGGTGCTGACCTGTTGGCTACGCTGCAACTATACGCAGCCTAGCGAACAGACCTGAATAAGGCCCTATATCCAGAGAGCAGCTTTGTCCCGTATCCACTACTGTTTTGATATAAGTATTTATTATTTTCCAACATGAAACAACCCTGCATTATAAATAAGATACCCACCTGATGCCCGCCGTGTTCCTGGCACTGGGATACCTGAATTACTGTACAAGCTAATGAACTGAATGCTCAAGTCTTCAGCATGAAAACAACCAATGGGCTAAAAAGAAACAAAAAAAAAACTGAACAAAAAAATAAAATAAAGAATAACAAACACAAATAATACAATAATCAAAAGGTCAACAAAAGAAAATGAACATAACGTAAAATAGGCATTAACAAAATATACAAAGCAAAATGAAGGCAAGCGTGAAATTATAGAGATACCTATGCCGCCAGTGAGGGTCACTGTTTTAAAGGGACATAGTATTGGGCCAGTCATTCAATTAAATAATGTTGGAAATTACAATTTCTGTCCATCAAGCGGCTTCTAGTGGTCACTGGTGGTACTGCACAATGTGTGTGCATAGAATGGGGGAAATGTATCAAACCTTCTAAAGAGTAGAGGTTTCCCATAGCAACCAATTATTTATTTATCCCAGCTTCTAGTTATCATTTTCATAGAATGTACTTGGAAAATGCAAGCTGTCTGGTTGCTACGGGTAATGTCTCTTTAGAAGATTGAATACATTTCCTTCCCTCTTTGAGAACGCTCATCCAACTAACTCTAAGACCCTCGTTACTTTCTAACTCATTTTAACATAAGTTAATAACAATTAAATATTTATAATAAATATATAGATGATAAGTTGACCAAGTCCCATGTTGTGGTCACTTCTCCGGCCTGCCAGGCTGGGACTTGTAGTTCCACAACAGTTAGAATACCAGGGTTGATGAAGCCCAATCTCAGTCATGCAGATCGAAAATGAGAGGTGAAAGCAGCCAATGAGAAACAAGAACCCAACAAAATAAAAGGATGGGGAGAAGTATGGATGGGAGGCCGCACTTCCCCGCGACAGCGCGGAGAGGAAGAACCTCCTCCGATGTCTCCTAGATGTGACGTACTGGGCCGTGTCACCGTTTTCCATGGACTCTCCTGTTTTTTCTTACTTGAAAGATAACAGACCAGCCAGATGGCCTCTAACTGTAATTTTACAGACTGTTTGAAAAATGGCAGTTGGTGGCTAACTGGCTGCTGCGTTATCACCGACAACTTTATCACTTCTCCAGGCTTAATCAATCTGCCCCAGAGAGTCCAAAGCGTTTTTTTTTTTATATAATCTCATTACGGTGTCTATTCCTGAATTGGTTCCGCCGGCTTCCCAGGTAGTCTAGAAGCCACATTGAGCCCCGGAAGTGTTATCTGGGCTGGCCTGGGCAGATTTATCAAGGCTTGAAGAGTGCAGAGACATCAAGTACAAGCCAACCAGCTCCTAACTGTCATTTTTTGTTTCAATTACGGTTTATAACGTGACAGGAGCTGAGGCGTCGGTACTTTATCTCTCTCTACTTTAGTTCTCTGCAAGTTTTGATACATCTCCCCCATCACTGTTTATAATTAAACTGTTTTAATCAAGCAGAGTTAATGACCCTTTAATTGGCATTAGCACAAACCAGTGTTTTTCATTCTTGTCCTCGTCAGTCCGTGAGATGCTGATTTTGTGAGTGAGAGGAAAGAAACTTTTTGGAGATGACCAGTAACACGGGTAATAAATACGCACCTCTGCCAATAGGGAGCGCCTCTGCGTTACAGCACTGGTCAATCAGCTGGTGGCAGTGTTCTACTGTGGATTCCAGCTGGGCTTTATCATAGGAGACTCCCAGAAACCTCACTAACTGTTCCACCATGGTGCCGAGGTCCTGGGGAACAGACGCAGACAACATACATCCGTCAGTACTACATTCAGAAATATAATAATATGCACCAACTCCGTGTACATGGATGCTGCCCGGTGGAGACATTTTAAACGAGGCAGTATGTAGTCTATAAGTTTATTAGGGATGGCCATCGATGCATTAAACGACAGTGGTCATCATCATCAATGGCACCACTGATGGCTAATTTCCATGGTGTAAAATCTAACTGCAAAGTAACCATCAATGCATTCACCCACCTTGCTCTGCAATGCTTATTACATAGACCCCTCGATTTCACATCACGTGCCTCCTAACTTTCACGGGACCGTCCCTTTTTTGGGGCGGTCCCACGCCCCGGCTGGGGCCGGCAGTGGGAGTTCCCCCTGTGCGCAGCGCACAGCTGGGGGACAGAGGGTCTGGGGGCATGACCAGCGGCTCTCAGTGTGGTGAAAACAGGGTGTGGCCTCACACAAGTGGCACGATTTGTAAACCCCTGCACACTAGGTCACTCCCCCCCACAATTCGGGCACAGGCTTTCAGCATGGGCAGGAGTTGGATTTGGGGAAGGGTCTCATAGTCTGGGGATTAAACAAAGTACCAGGGAAGGTTTCCATTTCCCTATTGTATTGTGTGTTTCTATTCTATGCTCGGCTGTAAGAATAGTTAATGAGCAGTTTAATGATAACTACAATACACTTGTTTAATACAACGGGTGACATTAAATAGGATGAGAGTTTTCGTAACTTTTCAAAATCGCCCATTATCGCACTTTTTAAAATCGCATGTTTTGCCGCAAATTCGCATATTTAATGAGCTGCTTATTCCGGGCAAAAAAGTGCGATATGGTGCGATAATGGGCGTTTTTTAGTCATGAAAATGGGAAAATCCGAAATATGTGAATTCGGGAAAACTTGCGATTTCGCCCATTTTTTTGCCTAAAAATCTCAAAAATCACATTTTCACATCTCATTAAATGTCACCCCAATTTCTACTAGCAACCACGCTGGTTCCGGTATAGCACCCCAACAGGAGAACCAGGGATATTCCAATAGCCAATGACCACAAGCTGTTCTTTTAGGTAGGTTTGCTATAATAAGCACTGGGTTACTACCCTAGAACCCTGCAGGGTTCCGTCACATGAGGCCACGCCCCTTCCCATGAGCCTTAGTGACGGGTTTTGAGAACATTTGGAATAAAAGAGTTAGACGCATCCTCACCTTGTGCAGGTCTTCATACTTCAGAAACAGGACGTTGGAATCCAAGCGGTGATCCCAGAATTCTTGGACGTGGTCGAACCATGATCCGTAACCCACTGGGAAAGCAAAGAGGGAAGGGTGAGGGTGGGCGGGACATTGCACAAGTACAGCCAGTGAGATGAGATCTCCGCCCAAAGCATAGCATGCCTCCACTGCAGGAGAAATCATTCAATGGTCACCAACCATCGAACAATGTCCCTCTCCCCAGCAAGTAATGCCGGTCCCTCTCCACAGCAAGTAACGCCAGTCCCTCTCTCCAGCAAGTAACGCCAGTCCCTCTCTCCAGCAAGTAACGCCGGTCCCTCTCCCCAGCAAGTAACGCCAGTCCCTCTCCACAGCAAGTAACGCCAGTCCCTCTCTCCAGCAAGTAACGCCAGTCCCTCTCTCCAGCAAGTAACGCCGGTCCCTCTCCCCAGCAAGTAACACCAGTCCCTCTCCCCAGCAAGTAACGCTGGTCCCTCTCCCCAGCAAGTAACTCCAGTCCCTATTCCCAGCAAGTAACACCAGTCCCTCTCCCCAGCAAGTAACTCCAGTCCCTCTCTCCAGCAAGTAACGACGTTCCCTCTCCCCAGCAAGTAACACCGGTCCCTCTCCCCAGCAAGTAACGCCGGTACCTCTCCCCAGCAAGTAACACCGGTCCCTCTCCCCAGCAAGTAACGCCGGTCCCTCTCCCCAGCAAGTAACGCCAGTCCCTCTCCCCAGCAAGTAACGCCGGTCCCTCTCCCCAGCAAGTAACGCCGGTCCCTCTCTCCAGCAAATAACGCCGGTCCCTCTACACAGCAAGTAACACTGGTCCCTCTCCCCAGCAAGTAACGCCAGTCCCTCTCCCCAGCAAGTAACGCCAGTCCCTCTCCCCAGCAAGTAACGCCAGTCCCTCTCCCCAGCAAGTAACGCCAGTCCCTCTCCCCAGCAAGTAACGCCAGTCCCTCTCCCCAGCAAGTAACGCCGGTCCCTCTCTCCAGCAAGTAACGCCAGTCCCTTGCCCCAGCAAGTAACGCCAGTCCCTCTCCCCAGCAAGTAACGCCAGTCCCTCTCCCCTGCATGTAGTGCCAGTCCCTCTCCCCAGCAAGGATGCCAGTCCCTCTCCCCAGCAAGTAACGCCAGTCCCTCTTCCCAGCAAGTAACACCGGTCCCCAACCACAGCAAGTAACGCCAGTCCCTCTCCCCAGCAAGTAACGCCAGTCCCTCTCCCCAGCAAGTAACAGCAGTCCCTCTCCCCAGCAAGTAACAGCAGTCCCTCTCCCCAGTATGCCGGTCCCTCTTCCCAGCAAGTAACACCGGTTCCCCTCCCCAGCAAGTAACGCCAGTCCCTCTCCCCACAGCAAGTAATGCCGGTCCCTCTCCCCAGCAAGTAATGCCGGTCCCTATCCCCAGCAAGTAATGCTGATCCCTTTCCCCAGCAAGTAATAGCAGTCCCTCTCCCCAGTATGCTAATCCCTCTTCCCAGCAAGTAACACTGGTCCCCAACCACAGCAAGTAACGCCAGTCCCTCTCCCCAGCAAGTAATGCCAGTCCCTCTCCCCAGAAAGTAACACCGGTCCCTCTCCCCAGCAAATAACAGCAGTCCCTCTCCCCAGTATGCCGGTCCCTCTTCCCAGCAAGTAACACCGGTCCCTCTCCCCAGCAAATAACAGCAGTCCCTCTCCCCAGTATGCCGGTCCCTCTTCCCAGCAAGTAACACCGGTCCCCAACCACAGCAAGTAACGACAGTCCCTCTCCCCAGCAAGTAACGCCAGTCCCTCTCCCCAGCAAGTAACAGCAGTCCCTCTTCCCAGTATGCCGGTCCTTCTCCCCAGCAAGTAACACTGATCCCTCTTCCCAGCAAGTAACACCGGTTCCCCTCCCCAGCAAGTAACGCCAGTCCCTCTCCCCACAGCAAGTAATGCCGGTCCCTATCCCCAGCAAGTAATGCCGGTCCCTTTCCCCAGCAAGTAATAGCAGTCCCTCTCCCCAGTATGCCGGTCCCTCTCCCTAGCAAGTAACACTGGTCCCTCTTTCCAGCAAGTAACACTGGTCCCTCTCCCCAGCAAGTAACGCCGCTCCCTCTCCCCAGCAAGTAACGCCGCTCCCTCTCCCCAGCAAGTAACAGCAGTCCCTCCCCCCAGTATGCTGGTCCCTCTCCCCAGCAAGTAACACTGGTCTATCTTCCCAGCAAGTAACACCGGTCCCCCTCCCCAGCAAGTAACGCTAGTCCCTATTCCCAGCAAGTAACACCGGTCCCCATCCCCAGCAAGTAACGCCAGTCCCTCTCCCCAGGTAGTAATGCCAGTCCCTCTTCCCAGAAACGTGAAACCTGTTTTCTTACACCTGTCATTCATGAACCGCCGGCAGAACTCCTGGAAGGTCCCCCTGTAGCTCATTGTCCTCAGGGAACGATGGAATTGATAATAAGATACTACGAGGTCTTTTGGGTTGCGAGCCATGTAGATCACCTACAAAGACAAGTGTTTGATGCATCTTAATTCAAACATCATTCACATGTAGCTCTACTCATACCATGGCTTCTTCTGGTTGTCCCACCAGTATCCAGGACTCCGCTAACAACGTGTGATAGGACAGAAGGGAGCATACAGAGGGGGAGTTATATAGGAGAGGGACAATGTCCACTATAAAATGTCCAGGACCCAATAATTCTAGAGATAACTCTACAAGCTATTATGCCTGTGTAAAGGTCTGTGATGGCCAGCAGGGGTCAGTAGCTCCCAAGTCCCCAGAGATCTACCACCTTGAAAAACACACACTGTACAGTCAAGGACATAAGTTTCATACAGTACAATGGGCGGTTGGATGCTGAAGTCAAATCTGGTTTTAAATTTTTTTTTCTCTATCATGCATACTTTTGGAGAAAAAAAAAGGGGTGTGAAACCGCGCTTTTACCTTTTAATATGCAACAATTAGAAGTAAAAAATATACATTTATTAAAAAATACACTTGTTAAAATATATCACATATAACGATGGATGGTACTATTGCTGATAATTGAAATAAAATATAGAGCCGTGATAGTCACCCAGTTTTCTCAAAGGTGAGAGTCTCAGTGTCCGTTCCTATATATGCTTCCTGATATGTCCCAATGTAGCAGGCCGATGGTAGATATTAGGAGTGATGTAATTCTCCAGCCAAGGGAGCCCCTGTTGTTATAGGGCTCAACCTGGTTTGTGGAAATGTTGTCCTGGTTAATTTCGGCTGCTGGGATATTTGATGAGGAGAGCTGGTCCGGTCACAAGGAAGTAGCTGTGAAGTGAATCTGGGTGACAATAGTGGGTGTCAGGGCTCCAATACACCGACACGTTTCGCTCTTAGAGCTTTTTCAAGGTACTTTTGGAGAAACTGATTAATTACGTTTTACAATCAGTGCACATTTCTGAGGGGGAACAATATTATTATTATAATTATTAACAGTGTCTTATATAGCGCACACATATTCAGCAGCGCTGTACAGAAAATATTTCAACACTCACATCAGTCCCTGCCTCAGTGGAGCTTACAATCTATATTCCCTACCACATGTACATGCACACACAGACATTCTAGGGTTAATTTTGTTGGGAGCCCATTAACCTACCAGTATATTTTTGGAATGTGGGAGGAAAACGGAGTACCCGGAGGAAACCCACGCAAGCACAGAGAGAATATACAAACTCCACACAGTTAGGGCCATGGTGGGAATCAAACCCATGACCTCAGTGCTGTAAATACACTCGGTGCGGTCTCTTCAGAGCGTGGCTCTGGAAAAGATGGGGTGTGGCCTTGCAGGTTAAGGGGCATAGCATTGGTGCTCAGACACCTATTTTAGCCGGGGGATACGAGCAGCATACTAATTTGGTTCCAGCTTTTGCTGTAACAAAAAAATTATAGGCGATAGAAAAATTCTGAAACCATATTTGAATTCAGCATGAAATAGTATATCGGACTCAGGTATTCTTTCGCATGGGACAATGGGGGTTATTCTGGTTTGCTCGCAAAAGCAAATTCCTTCTCAAATGGACAAAACCATGTGCACTGCAGGTGGGGCAGATGTAACATTTGCAGTGAGTTAGATTTGGGTGGGGTTTTACTTCAAAGTGAGATCTATATTGCAGTGTAAAAATAAAGCAGTCAGTATTTTCCCTGCGCAGAAACAAAATAACTCACCCCCCAATCTAACTCTCTCTGCACATGTTACATCTGCCCCACCTGCAGTGCACATGGTTTTGTCCAAGGAATTTGCCTTTGCGAGTGAACCTGAATAAGGGCCAGTATCTTTGTGAACTAGCGATATCGTTTTCAGCCCATGAAGTGGGCGTGGCCTCATGATTACCTTGGACTCTCCGTTGTGCAGATCTAGCGGCAGGAAGCGATAGGGCAGGTGGCTCTTGATAAGGCGCGGAGACGTCAGTTCCTGGACCAAAAAATAACCATTAAAAGCATTAAACAATATCAATTCCTGGCTCAATCAGCACCTGATCTCCTGTGCGTCACTCATTTTATTCTCTGGGAAACTATTATAATGTGTAATGAAACCACATCTTGCTTTGCTATAATTACTGTCCACACATTGGGCCTTATTCTGGTTAGGTTGGTTAAACATACGTACGATCCGGTTCACCGTACGTTTCCCGTACGCGGACGGTGAGCGAAAGTCCGCCCACAGAACAGCCGCACACGGACGGTCACAAACACCGACAATGGGAAGTGGCATTCACTTAAGCGTACGCCACCGTGTACGGACGGATCTCCCTCTTTGCCACCGATACCTGGCGTACATCAGAACGTACGCCACCGTGTACGGATGGATGTTGTCCGTTTTCACACCGGCACCTTCCGTATATCAGAGCGTACGGCACCGTATACAGACGGGTACCGTCCGTTTCCCCACCGACATCTTGCATATATCTAAGCGTACGCCACAGTGCAAGTAGAAATTGAGTCCAAAAACATCATTGTTGCTCTTAGATGTGGTTTATGTGTCTTTTTCCATATAAAAAACTGGTATGTTTGTGTTACAGTGAAAAAGTTGACACATGTCGACTTCTGTGAATTGAGTGTCCTGCTTTTTAAAGTATACAAAAACACTTACTGAATGCGTGTAGATGGTTATAAAATAACTACCTTGACATATATAAACAGGTCTTATGAATGTTACCTAAAATGAAACCAACCGTTACATGTAGAGAAGTGTAGAAAGATAAGCTTCCAATGTGTTTGAGGGCTGTGTGTGGCTTGCAGGTAGTGAAATCATGGTTTTCACTTAATAGGCTGCAGCATTGCTTATTACATTCAGGTGTATGTGTTTGAGTAGTAATCAGTGTTAATTAGCAGACCCAGGCGCACGCTGGCATGCGGTATCTCTAGGGGTGGTCTGGAGCTATCTTTGGCGTCCGTCTGTTTTTGGTCCAAAATGCACGGTGCGTTCGCCGATCGAGCGGTTGTAGCACCGTACATTTTGTGTGCACACCCCCGTGTATGCCCATGTTTACGCCTAGTTTTCCTCATTATTCCGGCCGCATAAAAACGCCCACATGCCGCCCACAATGACCGTACTCTTGCGGACAGGTTTTTTCGCACGGAGAGATCCGTCCGTGAGCGGTGTGAGGTCGCCGCGCCTGCGCATTGCGAAAGCTACGCATGCTCAGATGAAGAAAAACCCGATCCACCCGTTTACGGTCCCACCGTACCAAGCAGTATAAACCCCATTATAACGCACACCTGCGGTGATTATTCCCCAACAGCAAAACGGTGGCAGGGTATTCTGGTAGTTGTAGTTCAGCAGCCCCATACCTGGTAAAAGAGTACACCACGCATGTCCAGACTGTGGCCCTCCAGCTGTTGTGAAACTACACATCCCAGCATGCCTTGCCATAGTTTTAGCATTCCCTAATAGCAAAACTATGGCAAGGCATGCTGGGATGTGTAGTTTCCCAACAGCTGGAGGGCCACAGTTTGGACATGCCTGGAGTACACACTCACTTGGGGGTTATGGGTCATTGGGTCGAACCAATTTCGGTTGACATGCATTGGTTCGACCAGTGAAGGGCGGCAGGGCTTGGGGTCGACACCTGAAGTAGGTCGACAATGCTAAGGTCGACAGGATGGGGAGGTCGACACAAGGATTAGGTGGACAATGGCAAGGTCGACAGTAAAATGGTCGACTTGAGTTTTTCCAGTTTTTTTGTCCTGATTGTCGACATAGTCCACATGGACCCTGTCAGCGTGTACTATGCCCCCGAGCACGGCCCACTGTGATCGAGATGCTTCGGGCACGGTGCCACGCTGCGCTCGGCGCACTATTTTATTCTCCCACCACGTCATAGCGGATGGTAGGGCATGAGATACCGCCTGTCGGCACATGTCGGCTCATAAGAACACGTGAAAAACTCCTGGCGACCTTTTGATCTGGCTACTGTCAACCAAATGCTTGTGTTGACCTTCCAACCCTAATCCCTGTCAACCTTCGGTGGTTGACGCAATGCATGTCGACTTAAGTAGGGCCGACCTAGTGACCATATTCCCTCTTGAAGCCACTGCAGGTGGGATAATTGCCGGCTCAGCAAAATAAGTTACTCACTTGTACATTATTAAAGAAATCCTACAAACATGGCCTGCGCTGGTGCAATGTTTATTCACCGCTGTATCCGTACCGGTGACATCTGAGGACAACAGGCAGGAAGCAGCAGGTGGGCAGCGTGCGGGCGATGAGATCCGCTCCATTATAAAGGCCCTCACTGCATTTATTCCAGCAGGGCAGGAACGTGCTTGTGGATGGAGACAGAGAGCGCAAGCAATGGCACTGTGCCCAGAGCAGAATCAGCATTACCCACACATGACGGGTGAAGGAGCATTACTCAGCAATGTGGAACACTTGGACGCTCTGTATACAAGAGCCCTGGTCACCTGGAGGTCAGCCGGGAAGCTGGAATGAATCAACTACAAAAGTTGTATAGCGGAGGACGAGGACCCCTCAGGTGCTGTAACTGCAGCAGCGCAGGGGCAGCAGCGTCATCAGAGCAAGCCTAGCGTATCAGCCTCATATGTACGGGTGACAGGACTGGGTGTGGTATAACCTGTATACAGTATCAGTCATTAGGATGACTGTGGTCTACATGTGTCAACAGTGACGTTGAAAAGGCAGACACTGGAAAAGGTTTACAGAACCAAGATGTCGACATAGAAATGGTTAACCATACGTGCCTTGCCTCCCGGAATGGAAGGCTCCCGAAAATTGGGTCCACCTCCTAGACCCCCGGGAAGATGGGCATGTCCCCTGCAGACTCCCACAATCTCCCCCCGGTGGGGCGGTCTGCGGGGACCTGATGACATAAATTGGGTCATCGTGGTCCTGCCCCCTGCTGTGTAATACCAGCGTTTCACAGCAGGGGGCGTGGCCACAATGATGCAATCACAATGATCACGCCCCCACAAAAGGCTTAGTTGTTAAGCTCCACCCCTTTCATGACAAACATGACAAACCCCGGGCACCTCACATCTGCTGCAATACATGTTCTGTAACACTGGTCTCTCCCTACCTTATCTCGCTCTTCCCTAACTATATCTCTCTCTCCTACCTGTCTCTCTCCACCCACCTTGTCTCTCTACTCCTACCTTGTCTCTCTACCCCCCACCTTGTCTCTATGTCCCCTTACCATGTCTCTCTACCCCCTACCCTCTTCCCTTCTCTCTCCTCCACCTTGTCTTTCTCCGCCCCCCCCCCCCCTTGTCTCTCTACCCCAAACCCTCTTCCCCTCTCTCCTCCCACCTTGTCTCTCTCCCCATGCCTTGTCTCTCTCCCCTACCTTGTCGCTCTTCCCCCAACCTTGTCTCTCTCCCGCTACCTTGTCTCTCCCCCTACCTTGCCTCTCTCCCCCTAACTTGCCACTCTCCACCTACCTTGTCTCTCCCCCACCTTGTCTCTCTCCCCCACCTTGTCTCTCTCCCTACCTTGTCCCTCTCCCCCTACCCTCTTCTCCTCTCTGTCCCTCTACCTTGTCTCTCTCTCCCCTACTGAATTCCTTCCTATCTCCATATCTCTACCCTCACTCATTATTCTGTCTCTGTGGACATGCGCGTGCCCATTGGGTGCCATCAGGTGCGTTCTTTAACTTCTGGTGATAAAGGTGAAAATAGCAGTTTTGGGATGACCAAAGGGATGACGGGGTGATACATTGTCAGTGGTTGGGTGGTTTGGGCAAACTCTGCAAAGTCTCTTAATGCCTAGAGGGACGGGCAGTCCGTCAGCCATGAGTCCCCGGAGGTTTCCCCCACAGGGGTTTTTTCCTCTCCTGAGTGCTGATGGATGACTGTGAGTCACGAGGCTTCCACCATCTTGTTCCTCTTATAGGACAGGTGTGTAAGAGTTATGCACCAGTCCTGTTCCAGAATTCCCTATTCTATAATGCAGAGTAACAACAATATACACATTTTACTGGAAATAAAAGTCTGAATTTATTTTTGAAATATATTTTGTGTGAATTTGTCTTTATTTCTATTAATAAATGCTCCCCAATGTGATGCGGCCGCAGTGAGGCCTGGTGGGGTAAATGAGGGCAGAGGTGGTAATGGAAAGTAAGATGGTGGTGGGGAGGCTGAGAGGATGAAGGGTCAGCTTAGACAGAGTATAGGACAATGGCGGTTATTCTGATTCACTCAGAAAGGCACAATCACTCTATAATGGACAAAACCATGTGCACTGCAGGTGGGGCAGATGTAACATGTGCAGAGAGAGTTAGATTTGAAGTACAAAACCCACCCAAATCTAACTCTCTCTGCACATGTTGCATCTGCCCCACCTGCAGTGTACATGGTTTTGTCCATTAGAGAGTGATTGTGCGTTTCCGAGTGAATCAGAATTACCTCCAGTGTGTGAGATCTGCAGGCTTATTTAGGGTACACACTAGAACGACCATGATCGTGGATATCCTTGAAATCGTACGATCTGTTGGAACACACGACCTGCACACGATCTGCACCCAATCCAATGTAGATGACGAATCTTTAGAGCAGCAGGTAAACTCTCCAAAGTGACCAAACGACGGAATCGCACTGAAACCAGGCCCAATTCAGCTTTTTTTTATATACAATCGGTCGAAATCCCATCGGAATTGGGGGAATTGAGCCCAAATGGTTCTGTGTGTACCCAGCATAAGACCCTGAGGGCGAAGGTGACAATACAAATGAGAGGGGCTTATGGATTAATGATGGGAATGGATCAATGCCTTCAGTAATATGCATATGTGCCAGCATTGGTGGTTCAGGGAGTGGGTCACTGTGCTGAAGGGGGGAGGGGTGAGATTCATGGCACCAGTGTTATCATCACTGCGGGGCAGGGTTGCCTACTTTTAAAGTCTCCTCTCTGGGAAAAACCCGGAGAGAAGAATGTCAGCAGCACTTTGGGGGTGGGGCCTGATCATCAAGCCCCACCCCCACTTCTGCAAATCCTGCAATTCCTGGGTCTTTGAGGAGGGGCGGGGCTAAATGATGCAATTTGCATCTTTAGCCTCCCCTCCCCACAAAAAAAAGCAGTGGGGTGCCGGTATCCGGGAGGGTTGCCCACTTTTCCAAGGGGCCGGGAGTGGGACCCGATTTTCGGGAGCCTCACGGCCATTCCGGGAGGGACGGCACTCTCTAATACCCCATTCACACCAGAATCAAATTTGCTGGTTTAAAGCTTTCCAACCCGGGAATTTGCTGAAAAAAACATTTCTTTGGTGTGAAAGGGCCAAGCCGGGTCTTAAATTCTGGGTTGCCGACCCTGCTCTTGACCAGAGTCAGCGAACCAGGATTTAAAACCTGGGTAATTGAAAGGGGTATAAGATGGGCAAGAATCTATTACCTCCTGAATAACCACTGTTCTGCAAAGCAAAGCAATGCTGTGTACTCCCCCCATACCGACCCCCCCCCCCACACACACACATTAAATTGACCTCGTTATGTTTTATTATTCCAATATACAGACTCCTATCTATTATAATTGGAATCTAGAACTAAGGGAGCTTTGAACTTACACTTCATGTTACACCAGTTTTAGGAATTCCTAACAGAACGATAACTGCCGCATCGGTAATTAGGACATAGCGCCATACCTTAATGATATCCAGACCGGGCTGGGGATACTCTAAGACAGGAAGCTGCTCGTCAATGTTCATGAGTCCGATCTCATCGGGGTCCGCCCCCTGGCTCACCAGATAGACCACTTCCTGTAACAAGCTGGTTCCTGCAAAATCAATCGAGACAAAGTCAATAGTAGCACAGGTGACACACAAACCGGGCCGCCATAAGGGGGGTTCTGCCAGGACTACAGTACTTGGCCACGCTGAATAGACGCTGTGCGCAAGCGGCCCCGGGCGGGACCATCCCAAAAAAAGGGAAGGTCCCGTGAAAAACGGGACTGTTGGGAGGTATGGGGTAGGTGGCCATGGAGAAAGTTCTGGCAGCATTTTGGTATTGGAGTCAACTGCAAGTCTATCGGAGCTTGCGGACCTCCAGCCAATCAGGAGCCACCACTTGAAGTTCCTGCCACCAGGTCGGATCCGGCCATGCCAATAATACGGTATCTGGCAGATCTGGCCCTAACGTACGCCAACCAGCACTGAACCCAAACATCGCATGGCTTTGGTCGCCATTAGGGATGCCAATCCCGGGGGATTTTTTTCAATCCCGGGATTCGGGATTGAAAAATGCTCAATCCCGGGATTCCCGGGATCCCGGGATTGGCATCCCTAAAAATAAAAAATGCCCACTATTTACTTACAGTGGGAGCCGGGTGCAGCCGGGAGCCGGGTGCAGCCGGGAGCCGGGTATGCTTTGAGGGCGGGCGGGAGGGCTGCTGGCTGGGTTGCGGGTGGGCTCATACGGCAGGGTGGCCGGGAGCCGGGAAGGTTGGGTGAGCGGGCTGTAGGGTTGTGCCCTGCACAGCGTGACCTCTGACCTCGTCACGCTGCGCAGTACAGCACTGCCGGCCATGGGAGAAGCAGGGCAGCATCTGAGCGAGTGCTCAGACGCTGCCCAGAATTAGACTGCGCAGTCTAATCCCGGGATTGGAAACTCCAATCCCGGGATTGAAATCCTGGCGTTTTGGGGGCCAAATCCCAGGGTCCTGCCGATCCTGGGATTGGCCACCCTAGTCGCCATGCTCTGGGGTCCCGCAACGACCCCAATCGAAATCCACGTGGATGGACAAGTATAACATTTAAAAAAAAAAAAACATGAAAAACTCTTGTTAAATAATTAATTGGTTGACCAAAGCTATATCGACCTTTTGTTTATGTCATTTGTGCATGTCGAACATATCGTGTCGACCTATTATCTGGATCCCAGATGCACAGATCGTGACTGAAACAAATAGACAGAGCACATACAGCAAGGAGGCGGCCATTTTGTGCTACTACAAATCTTCTACGGTAACCGGGGGCATCGCTGAGACATGGGGCATGTATATCTGATCTCTCAATAGTGATGTATAAACACTCGCATAGTCTATTGGAGTTCTATTGAATATGGGATGTTGCTACGGGCAACCAATCAGATTATATCTATTATTTTCTAGAAGGTGTGAAATAAATAAGTACATTGTGATTGGTTGCCCATAACAACAACCCACCTTCAATAGAATTCTCCTTTTAGTAAATAAACCCCTATGGGCCATACTGAAAAATGCAGCTAGGCTCAAGGATTACACACGTGCTGTGGCTGCTTAAAACCAGGTGAAATGGAGGCTAAAATAAAGCCAGCCACGGAATCTGTGTAATCCATGAGTGTCCCGATAGAACAAATTATAAACTAAACTTGAAGGGAAATTTGTCTAAATATCCATTATTTTTTCCAATAACTGATCGATAAATCTAGAGCGATAGTTTTAAATTCATGATCTAACATCGCAAATAAGCCAAACAGCGACTGAAAAAGAAAAAGTGATTATTGGGACCTCGTACCGTACTAAGGCCTAATTCAAACCTGTAAGCATGACTGCAATTTCAGCAAATGGACAGACCCATGCTGCACTGCAGATGGGGCAGATGTAACATGCGCAGAGCGAGTTAAGCTAAATACACACTAGTAGATTATCTGCAGAGGCATCAAGCAGATGTCACTGCCCAATCTGTCCGGATTGACATGACAAATGGGCGGGTGCATGCAGCTGTCAATCACAGGCGGCTCCCAATGTGGCTGTACAGGCGGTCGGCGGATTGCCCGTACATACAGCACGATGCGCCGATATATCTTTAGATATATCAGGCATCAGCTGTGTTGCAGGTGGGGACCCTGATTTTTTTGAGGGACTCGCAACACTGAGGTAACAATTAGGGGCTGGTGTCCGTTAATGCACTGGGACCCCACATTGTGTGTCTTCCTGCTAAAGCACAAACCCCCCGGCTGGTTCAGCTTGGTGCTGTTATTGTAAAATATGAGGACCCCCCCCCACCCCCCACCTCGTTTTCCTCCTGTTTTCCAGTACTAGCAAGACTCAAGACTCAGAAGCGGAGATCTATTATTGATTTGGGGGGACTCCATGCATTGCATTTTAAAGTAATCATTAATTTACTTGTAGACATGATGCAGCCTGCACAGATCCTACTATGGCATCCCTGGTGGTGCCATCATTATGCAATTTGGAGGCATCAGCCTCACTGTGCAAGGGCACATTTTGTGCTGTGGTCGTTGTTGAGGCCTCAGGTATGACATCATCAAGGCCACGCCTCCCACTGTGTTATCATGCAAATCTTGACACTGTGCAAATAGGTATAGGCCTATACCCTCCAGGAGGTCCCAGAGGGGAGTTCCAAAATGTAGGCAAGTGTACACTTAAATGTATGGCCCATTGGAATGAATGAGACCATTGAAATGAATAGGTCATTGAAATCAATAGGCCATTGAAATGAAAAGTAAACTGATACTTTTTTTTTCAATTTATAGTGGAGAAGTACTGTATCCATTAACAGCAATGACGGGATCATTATATCAAGACATAAAGAAAAAAAACTGACCAAAATTACAACAAAACAGTATTTAATAAGAAATCCAAACATGTGAAACACAGAGCGCGTATTAATTACCTTTAATACGAAACCGCTCTAGAAATCCTATCTTCACAAACAAAATCCCTTCAATGAATTGATGACTTATTTATTTATTTATTAATAGAGAAATTCAGCTCTTAAATCAAAGAATGACAATTATGGCCTGCAGCACCTCATTTATAAAGTGACAGCAAGACCTGGTCATCGGACCAGCATTCACAGATAACACTAGTTATCGTTCTAGAGCACACATGGTATTATAATACACAGCAGGACTAATACATTGACCAATTCATACAATAATATAAGGCGGCTGAGGGTTCTAGAGCACACATGGTATTATCATACACAGCAGGACTAATACATCGACCAATTCATACAGTAATATAAGGCAGCTGAAGGTTCTAGAGCAAACTATCCAGGACTTATCCTGCCCCATCCTCTGTAGCAGACAGAATTTGACCGCAGATAAGAACCAGTTGGCACAGCCTGCCCCCTTTTCAACCATATATTGTTACCATAACCCCTATTTGATCCTTATATATAAGGATATTTACAAACATGTCAATCCATGTTTATAAATACGTCAGATAACAATAAACAACCAATGGCAAAAATAAACAAATAAACAGTGCATTGGTTTATGTCTCGTCTCAGGAAAATAAACTCTGCCATAGAGAATCAGCAGTGCATGGGTTAATAATGACATAGGGTGGAAAGCAGATGTCACCGTCTGGCTGGTGGCTGCTTCTGGAGCTGTGATGTAACCAGTTACCCCAAGACATACAGATACCCCCCCCCCCCCCCTTCATTCTTATATTAATAAAGTTTTCGGTGCTGATAAAGAAGACAGACGCCCTTATTCCCGGCACCTGCCTGCTCTGCATCCTGCATCAGACACTGCCACCTGGGTGCATCCTAAGGGCATTTGCCAGTAAACATACATTGTATCTTCTTTGGTTTTGCATTTACCTGACTTGGGATACGTCACAATCCAAACATCGTTCTCTCTGACAGGGAAATCAGCAATTTCCTCCATCTTCCCCCTGCAGAATGGGGGCAGCCTGATGCCATTGTATTCAAAATACTTGCTCTCAAACTCTCCCGGAGTGCTGGGGGTCTCTGCCTCGCTCTCTGCCATGCTCAGGTATGCTGGTGGTAGAGGGGTATTAGCAGCAGGTTGGGGCTGGTCTGGGGGAGGGGGGGTCAGTTTGCTTGAGATGCTGGGATGGGTAGAGGATGCTCTCTCTAAGCAGGGTGATGTAATGCTGGGAATGCAGCAACAAACGCCTCACTAGCTCCCCCTGGTGTTTGCTGGGGTCAGCGCTGGGGATCGGCGCATGCGCAGCACTCCCTGCAAAACAATTACACGTTGGGGATTTCTGTGCAAGGAGGGGGCTGCAGATTTGTGAATGAGACATATACACATGATTATCATGACCATAAGCTGTCCCTTGTTTGCAACATGCAAGAGGCTTTCCCGGTGTAAGTTAAATGCAGTTTTCATGGTATCAGTGTAGGGTTTACTGAAATACGCATTTCTTGTCTTATGGATTTTATAAGAAAAAATGCAATTTTGTATAGAAATTTTGAATAGATATTAGAACATTTCCAGGGACCAACATTTATTGGGATGTATTTTCATAACTGCCTACCCTCCTGCATTCTGCAGGAGACTCCCAGAAATAGCAGCAATCTCCCTCTCTCCCTCATTAGTCTAGCAATCTCCCTTATGTCACCTAGCCCACATTACACTGTTACATCATAGTTCCCTCCCCTCCTGCCTTCTGCAGGAGACTCCCTGACATAGCAGCAATCTCCCTCTCTCCCTCATTAGTCTAGCAATCTCCCTCATGTCACCTAGCCCACATTACACTGTTACATCATAGTTACCTCCCCTCCTGCATTCTGCAGGAGACTCCCTGACATAGCAGCAATCTCCCTCTCTCCCTCATTAGTCTAGCAATCTCCCTCATGTCACCTAGCCCACATTACACTGTTACATCATAGTTACCTCCCCTCCTGCATTCTGCAGGAGACTCCCTGACATAGCAGCAATCTCCCTCTCTCCCTCATTAGTCTAGCAATCTCCCTCATGTCCCTTAGCCCACATTACACTGTTACATCATAGTTACCTCCCCTCCTGCATTCTGCAGGAGACTCCCTGACATAGCAGCAATCTCCCTCTCTCCCTCATTAGTCTAGCAATCTCCCTCATGTCACCTAGCCCACATTACACTGTTACATCATAGTTACCTCCCCTCCTGCATTCTGCAGGAGACTCCCTGACATAACAGCAATCTCCCTCTCTCCCTCATTAGTCTAGCAATCTCCCTCATGTCACCTAGCCCACATTACACTGTTACATCATAGTTGCCTCCCCTCCTGCATTCTGCAGGAGACTCCCTGACATAGCAGCAATCTCCCTCTCTCCCTCATTAGTCTAGCAATCTCCCTCATTTCACCTAGCCCACATTACTCTGTTACATCATAGTTACCTCCCCACCTGCATTCTGCAGGAGACTCCCTGACATAGCAGCAATCTCTCTCTCTTCCTCATTAGTCTAGCAATCTCCCTCATGTCACCTAGCCCACATAACACTGTTACATCATAGTTACCTCCCCACCTGCATTCTGCAGGAGACTCCCTGACATAGCAGCAATCCCCCTCTCTCCCTCATTAGTCTAGCAATCTCCCTTATGTCACCTAGCCCACATTACACTGTTACATTTTTAGGCAAAAAAAGGAATGAGAGATAGATACATTTACATTGAATCATCAGCGCCATTTCCCAGCACTTTACCAAGTATAGTAGCTCTTACTAACTGCTTTGTGGCTCATCTACATTTGGATATAAGTCATTTTAAAAGATTCCTCTCAGATGTAGCAGTACACACCCACGCTTCTAGGTGCCACGTTCACAATCTCTTTTCACAATCTCTCCATACATGAATCTAGACACGCCCTTTGGGTGGAGCATGACACGTCGCCTCAATGGGGTGCTGTGCAAAATTCTGCTAGCAACTATAATCTCCCTGAAACTAGTTTTCAAAAGTAGGCAAGTATGCGTATTTCTACACAGATTGTAAGACTGCGAGCAGGGCCCTCCAACCTCTCAGTCTGCTGTTAGCCTTCCAGTGGCATAGCTAAAAAATGGAGGCCCCCCTCCAAGCCATAAAGTCTTCCCCCCCAGAAAGGTTTCCCCCCCCAACCCATATTTTAAAAGGGTACCATAAAGTGTTAAATACAGTCATATATACGGTGCACGTGTGGATTTGATTGGGAAACAGGGCCCTCTTCAGCTGTGGGCCCCTTAGCAGCTGCATACATGGAACTTGCACCTTTAAACCTGATCCTGAACTGTATAATGTTACACTGAGCGGTGCTGTCATCTGTGTAAGAAGGGCTGGTGCTCACTCAGCAATATATGCTGGCTCAGAGGACTGGGGTTGGCGCTAGAGAGACCTAGCTCTGCCCAAAGTGACTATGCCTGCCAATTACCTGCTGGGCATTTCTATTACTACTGTTCCAGCTCTGGGGGAATGTTCTCTGGCCAAAACTCCAACATGTAAATCATTCACACGTACACATTAGTAAAAGGTATAACAAAAATAACTGCAACGGCGAAAAAGATTATATATCGTACACCGTAAGGTCATTGTTATAAGCACAATATCAGTGTGTGTCCGAGCTGGTTACAGACTCAGGGAGTGATTTAATACTGATCGGATGATGATGCTGATCAGACGATGGTGGGGCGTCTGCACATTTGCGTATATGCGCATGTGCAGCCATCTGTGCGAACACCATCGCACACCCCGTACATTACTGGTGGTTTGCATTGTGATTTGTAGGTAGTCCACACAATTCATGTTACTTCTGTATGCTGTAGCTTCCCTGCAGGATCTGCTCCATTCATGTGCTGTCAGCCGCCTGCGCTGTGCGTTTCTGGATGTCTCCTCCTCTGAGCCTCCCTCCTGCTACAATGTAGTGCTGTCAGCCGCCTGCGCTGTGCATTGCTGGATGTCTCCTCCTCTGAGCCTCCCTCCTGCTACAATGTAGTGCTGTCACCTGCCTGCGTTGTGCATTACTGGATGTCTCCTCCTCTGAGTTTTCTTCCTGCTACAATGTAGTGCTGTCAGCCGCCTGCGCTGTGCGTTACTGGATGTCTCCTCCTCTGAGTCTCCTTTCTGCTACAATGTAGTGCTGTCAGCCGCCTGCGTTTTGCATTACTGGATGTCTCCTCCTCTGAGTCTCCCTCCTGCTAAAATGTAGTGCTGTCAGCCGCCTGTTCTGTGCATTGCTGGATGTCTACTCCTCTGCCTCAGTCTCCTTCCTGCTACAATGTAGTGCTGTCAGCTGCATGCGTTGTGCAATACTGGATGTCTCCTCCTCTGAATCTCACTCCTGCTACAATCTAGTGCTATCAGCCATCTACCTTGAGCATTACTGGATGTCTCCTCCTCTGACTCTCCCTCCTGCTACAATGTAGTGCTGTCAGCCACCTGCGTTGTGCATTACTGGATGTCTCCTCCTCTGTCTGAGTCTCCTTCCTGCTACAATGTAGTGCTGTCAGCCACCTGCATTGTGCATTACTGGATGTCTCCTCCTCTGCGTCTCCTTCCTGCTACAATGTAGTGCTGTCAGCCGCCTGCGCTGTGCATTGCTGGATGTCTCCTCCTCTGAGCCTCCCTCCTGCTACAATGTAGTGCTGTCACCTGCCTGCGTTGTGCATTACTGGATGTCTCCTCCTCTGAGCTCCTTCCTGCTACAATGTAGTGCTGTCAGCCGCCTGCATTGTTCAAAAGTTATAACAAAAAAAACTGCAACGGCGAAAAAGATTATATATCGTACACCGTCATTGTTATTAGCACAATATCAGTGTGTGTCCAAGCTGGTTACAGACTCAGGGAGTGATTCAATACTGATTGGATGATGATGCTGATCAGACGATGGTGGGGCGTCTGCACATTTGCATATATGCGCATGTGCAGCCATCTGTGCGAACACCATCGCACACCCCGTACATTACTGGTGGTTTGCATTGTGATTTGTAGGTAGTCCACACAATTCATGTTACTTCTGTATGCTGTAGCTTCCCTGCAGGATCTGCTCCATTCAGCCGGATCTGCTCCTCCTCTGAGTCTCCTTCCTGCTACAATGTAGTGCTGTCAGCCGCCTGCGCTGTGCGTTACTGGATGTCTCCTTCTCCTCTGAGTCTCCTTCCTGCTACAATGTAGTGCTGTCACTGGGACCAGCTGTCTAATCGCGGGAATGCACAATGTCATAGTCGATGCTATCGTCTCTGGGTGACTGCAGAAATGTGGGCGCACGGTTCAATGCATGTGGGGGGGAGACAGATGCAAACAGCTTATAAGGCAGCCATAGTATCCCATAAGCTGCTACGGCATGGTTATAGCATGTTGCATGTTGAGCCATGCAAGGAGATGCGGTACACTTTTACAATGTCCATGTCGACTATGTCGCTATTCGGGACAAAAAAGGTGAAACATCTTTTGACTGTCAACCGTCCCATTATCAATCTAATGCTTGTATCGTCCTTCTAACCCTGTCAACATTAACCATGCGGGTCCTACTGAATCAGCCCCATCTCACGTTACATGGTCGGGATTAGTTGACGCCCCCTCCGTATCCTTGGTATTGCTGTTTGCACATTCTGCATATAATAATGTAATTACTTTCCTCCAGATTGTGTTTCTGCATCATCCATGAGACCTTGGAACAGTAATAGTTACCTTGTAATGGCAATAGCTTCAGATTGATATAAATGATATAATTGCAATAAATGATTCTAGAACAAAGGTGAGAATGACATAATGTCTCCGGGCATGGAAGCAGCAGCACAGATAGGAATGTACTGTACAGTAGGCACCAGGTTATTGTATCCTTATATAGAAGGACCTCTGTAGAAGCAGACGTTTGGGGGTTCCAACAAGTGTACAGTTTTTATGTGTTTTTTTATTTTTTTTTTATTTTGCTACACAATTCTCAGTTGTTACTTTTGTATATGGGGATAGTGCAGGGTTGCCTCCCCTACCGGAATGGTCTCGGAAATCGGATCACCCTCCCTTCCCCCCAGAAAGAGGGGCAACCCTCCCAGACAGCTGTGAGGCTCCCGCGACCCTAGGGCTACCACCTCATCCCTTTAATTCTGGACACATATTAAATAAGTCAAAGTTGACACCAAGGTAGGTGGCTTGAGCAAGACCATCATTTAAAGCTTGTGGGTGCAGCTAAGACGTGGGGGTCCCAAACATTAAAAGAGTCGTACAGGACCGGGAAATATTGGTGGACTCATTGGGGACACCCAATAAGAGGGTGCCTCCCCCCTTTTCTGCCCCCCTCCTCTCTCCTCTTCTGCCCGGGCTTGGGTGAACCAGATAACGCTTTCAGAAGACCAAAAGGATCAAAAAGCAGATGCCGGAATCTCGGCATCATGCATCCTGATCAGTAAGTATGTGGTGCCGGCTATCGTGCTTCTACGGCAGGGGTGGTAGGTTTAGGCACTAATGGGAGGATTTAGGGTTAAGCTGTGGGGAAGCGGGGGTTAGGCTCTTTCAAGAGGGGTTAGGCTGCAGGATCAGGGGCTTAGGTTTAGGTTAGGCTTGTCCAAACGGTGGCCCTCCAGCTGTTTTGAAACTACAAGTCCCTTCATGCCTTGCCACAGTTTTGCTATTAGGAATGCTAAAGCTATGGCAAGGCATGCTGGAAAGTGTAGTTTCACAACATCTGGAGGGCCACCGTTTGGACATGCCTGGAGCTGGTGGAGTATGGGTGTTAGTGGTAGGCACTATCAGGGAGGGTAAAGGTCAGACTGCAGGGAGGAGGGGTTAGGTTAGGCTCCTGCTAGGGAGGGCTAGATGTAAGGGGGTTAGGTTCATAAGGGAGCTCTTACCGGGATTTTCCACGTTGGGATGCCGGGGTGGGTGTTTTGACCACTGGTAATTTGTATCTACACTGTGGAAGTCGAGTTGCACACACGCCATTTTAGGATAGTATGGCCGCCATTTTGGTTCGCAGAGTTGCGCAAATAAAGTTTCCATACCCGAGAATGTGTGACAAAGTGGACCAGAAGAGTAGCCATACTATCACACATAAATTCATAATAACATACTTACACTAAATAAAATATAGTTAAAGGTTTAGAACGCCACACATAGCTTAGTTAGCATTGCATACATCTATCTGTATAGTGTTTAGTACCGTTCCGTTCCGTTTCTTATGCGCAGTATTCCGGTCATTGCGAATATTTCGCAATAGACACGGCCCGATAGTTATGGACATAATTCCATATTCCCAAGACAGTTTCGGTTGAAAGTATATAACAAAGGAATCTAGATGTAACCGGTTTCTACAGCTATATACAATTCCTGACGACGATACCGACAAACAAAGGACTCCTAAAGTTCACTCCCCTGCACCTATTCAAACCAGGTGCCTCATCTAACCCCCAATCACAGTGGACCTGACATACGATCTCTGACCAATGGGAATGGCCTTTGACCTCCCCTTTCTGACCCTATAAGATAGGCGACCCAGAGCATTCACGGTCACTTCGGCACATCTTCCTTTCCCTGACCTTCTACCGGGCTATAGTTCAACCCTGAACGATAGCGAGCTCTGACCGGACTGCGCTTCGCATATTTGATGAGACCGTAACGGTTGCATTCACGGTACTTATACTTATTGTATTGTTGGCTGATTGTATCCTGTATCTGTTTTTCTTCCCCTAGTAGAGCCTGATTATTATATTCATTGTTAGTCTATTGCATTACCTGTTATACCTGTATTCTTTATTCCTGTAACCCCCTTTTGTCCATTAGGAACTTAAATACATCTTTTTACGGAGTTCTTATCTCCTTACTTAAATACTGTGGTTGTGTCTGTTTATTCGCATATAGCGATAAGGTATATTACGGACACTGTCCTTAAAGGTATATTCGCAGATTAGAGTCGGAGTACTGCGAAAGGATCTCTTGTTGAGGTACTGGTTCCTGGGTATACAATACAAAATAAAGGTACGCTACGCCGCGCTACGCTTTGTTCGCACGTAGTTAGGTATAAAGGGTACGCTGGTTACGGCATAATACGTAACCTACGCATTTCACTTATTGTTTCTTTGGTCATAATTCATCGGCATTAACAATTGAGGGCTCGTAGGTCCGTTACACATTCTGGAACTCAGTACCGGGCGCGCGGCTTGACCTATACCAGCAAAAGGGTGGAAGTATTTATTATCCATTGCTGGATAGGCCGGGTCCGCGGCGGTGCGGGGTTCAAAAAGTGCTAGCGTTGAACCCGAAGTACAATAAGTGAAACATTAAGCCACGTGTTTTAAAGCATATCTAAGTGTTTAATAAACTGTACTTCTGCCTGCCACAAATAGTTTAACGGGGTATAGTGTCTTGAGTTGCTTGTTTATTACAGTATATGTGCCACGCGCGATAAAATTCGCACACGTGGAGACAAAGGCCTGTGTTTTATTATAGTACATAGAGGATCCCTTCTGTGCAAAACTATAACTTTTATTGTTAGTTACTGCAAGGCCAGGGACTCCGCCACGTGGCGATAAGTTCTGGGCCTTTTACAGTAACGTAAAGCGTCTATTGTGTATTACGCAAGGTGCGCGCGCATGTGCCCATATCGGGAAATTTTCGCATCTTTGTACGTGATTTACGGATTAAGTGCGGGATCTATTTCGCATCTTGATACGTAACTTTCGGACGAAGTTAAGGGATTTATTCCGCATTTAGGCGCAATTACTGCGTATAGCGAAAATCGAGCGCAACCTTGCAAATACACTATAGAACACGTGGGTGGCCGATTCATCGGCGGCCTGTGAACAACACATGTACACACGTGGCTGTTCATTGGCACTGCACATGCAGCACACATAGGAACTCAAAAGGTGAACAGTATTAAACCACTAGCTTTATTTAAACAGTATAGTAATATACTGTGGATGAGGCGGTGATTAATAAAAGAAAAATAAGTTTTTTTTCTTTTTGTTCATTTTTCAAAAACAAGCAACTCAAGCATTATTTTAATAGATTCCTATAGCCTTTTATAAGGGATTTATACCTGCATAAGTATCTAGTGAAAAGCTACCAGCCTGGGAAGATTTTCTGTACAGAAATATTTCAAATAAAAGCATAAGACCAAGGTGTAACTAGCGCCCAGTGTGAAACATAACTGAGGCGAACGGGTGTGTGACGGCACGACTCAAGCGCAGTGTAGTCCAGTGTAGGACAGTCCAGTTAGGACAGGGTGTACGTGACGACGTGCCCATAGGAACTGCCCCTTCAGTGGAACTACCTATTTTGATCCACTAGGAGGGTACAAGAAGATACATCGGAACCCAGTGATCCGATTAGCTACTTTAGAAAATCCGATTTTTGGGGGTACAGGAAAACAAGTTTGTTGTACCCTGGAAAAATTAGGCCGCACCTTGCAAGTTGACTAGAAGTTCGCTGCTAGTTGAAAGACTTGGTGATTGAGTACATTACCTCGCATTGTGGGCTTCACGCTTGATTGCGGAATAGTGCCACTGTGTGGAGAAGTGAGTGGTTGGGGAGCTCTCAACTTAAATAACCCACCGGTATCTACTAGCTGTGAACGTTTATTCCTGTAATTATGGGTAATAACGGGTCACGCTGTGATAACGTGCCAGTTAGGGAGGAAGCAAGCCGACCAAAAGGATCGGCGGCTTTTATTATGTGCTGTAAGCACGGTGAACGAGCAGTTGTTTACCAAAATAAATGGAAAAAGATGACACAAGGCAGCAAGTTAGAATTTCCCAGTGTTGGTAGCTTTGACCCAGAAATCTTATCGGCAGTAAAAGATGAAATATGTCTACTCTCCAGTCGTAAGGAGAGAGTGAAGCACATAGAAATTCTTAAATTGTGGCAGAAGGAAGGACAGGAACAATGGGGAATCAGATGTCTGGCAGTGCCAGATACAATCAGCCACAATAAAAATGCAACCGTAGCCGCAACAGCTCCCCCACCCCCATATGTGCCGAAGGGGTTAATGACTAATAAGCGAGACCTGAGTAGTAATTTACCTGTTGCTAACTTGTACCCTGTCTTATCCCCTTATAAGGAAACCCGAGAGGAAAACGAGCAGCTGTTGGCACTGGCCGTCTCCCATGCAATTAACATGCTTGAGGGAAAAGCTGAAACGGCTAAACCTGCTGCTGGGGCTCCAGCACAGGAAGAGGAGACGGCTGATGCCAACAGCATAGTATTGGACCCAGGTAAGAAAGCACTGCACTGCACAGCACAGACACAGACGACTCCCAAGCAGGTCCCAGTAATGCAGATGTGGTACAAACATACCCCGTACGCACACTGGAAGTTCCCTATGGTAAGGCAGACAGAGAGGGTGTGATACCTACCAGAAAGATGACCATGCTAAACCCATGGACACGGTTAGAGCTGCGGTCCATCATTTCAGATTTCCCTGATCCTAGGAAAGATCTGGCATTGTGCCGGAAATTTGTAAGGGATCTGGGAAACTCTGATGAGCCCACCAACAAGGATTGGAGAATCATGTTGAGGGCCTGTCTCCCTACTCACATAGACATCCCGAAATTCATTCAGGATAGTGGATTGAGAGGGGACAAGGAGATAAATAATGAGATCAACCAGGAAAATATTCGCCTTATCAACTTGCAGTTGGGAGTGTATTTTCCTGCAGCAGTGGAATATAGCAAGATATTCACTATCAAACAAAAAGATGGTGAAGTAGCTAGCGAATATTTCAGCCGGGGTTTGATGGCGGTATCAAAATACACTGGTGTCTCCGAGCCTAAGGACGACCCCCACCTGAGGGAGATGATTGTCTCTGTGCTGGTGGAAGGGCTTAGAGAAAACCTGAGAGCCAGAGTCCAAACTTCTTTTCCAAATTGGCGTGGAATGACAGTAGATGCCCTACGGGAATCTGCTGTAGACCACGACCGTAACATTAAGAAGCACAGGGAACTGCAAACTGATAAACTGATGATGGTTAGCATCCAAGCTCTTACAAATGCCCCAAATAAAGCTGCATACCAACGAAACACCAGGGACACAGGTAGAAAGCAAATTATTTGCTACAACTGCAATAGGGAAGGACACTACTCAGCACAATGTAAGTCAGGAAACCCCAGGAGTTACAAAACACATAGGCGAGAATGGGAGCCTCACCAGCGTGAGACAAGGAAATACCCAACCCCTAGACAATGGGAGGAGACAGACAGGTCACGCAACATGCCTCCTCCCCATCTGATGGCTGACACTGTACTAAGGGCAACCCAGGTAAGACAATAGGAAACAGGTCATACCTGTATCCTACAGCCAGTTAGACTAACACAACACCTTTGAGAGGAACCTCAGGTGAAGGTTGATATAGCTGGAGTAAGGCAAACCTTCTTGGTTGATACAGGGGCGGCCAGATCTGTTCTCAACACTCCTCTTCACTTGGGTTTCACCGACCAATCAGTAGCAGCAATTGGGGTAACAGGAAAAATACAACATTACCCACTGACGAAACCAGCAGAGGTTACAATCGGGCCTCTGCATACCAAACACTCTTTTCTGTTGGCTACAGCGGCCCCGACTAACCTTCTGGGTAGAGATTTACTATGTAAAATGGGATGTGTCATCTATTGCACCCCCGATGGGGTATTCCTGGACACTCCTAGAAATCTTACACAAGAAGTGCAAGATATGCTGGACAGTCCTCAGAGGCTAATGTTGTATTCCACTGTTGTAGAGTCAAATCCATCTAGGGTAGCTGAAATTACAGCACAAATACCGAGTTCCCTTTGGACTAAACATGGACAGGATGCTGGGCTGATGGCAAATGTAGCTCCAGTAGAGATCCGCTTAAAAGAAGGCAGGATAGCCCCAAAAATACCGCAATACCCTTTAAAACCTGAAGTTGAGCTAGGAGTATACCCAGTGATCCAACGATTGCTCCAACAGGAAATCCTAGTTAGAACTTCCAGCACGGCCAATAGTCCCATCTTTCCTGTGAAAAAGAGCGGGGGGAGGGGCTACAGACTAGTGCAGGATTTAAGAGGGGTAAACAAAGTAGTTGAGAGCCAATTCCCCGTAGTGCCAAACCCAGCTGTCATCCTAATGCAAATCCCACCTCACTGTACTCATTTCACAGTCATTGATTTGTGTTCAGCGTTCTTCTCTGTCCCTTTACACCCAGACAGCCAGTATCTGTTCGCCTTTACCTACAGAGGAGTACAGTATACCTGGCCACGACTCCCCCAGGGATTCATAGACAGCCCCAGCATCTTCTCCCAGGCCTTGCATGATTGTTTGCAATCCTTTCAACCCATGAGTGGGTCGATACTAATACAATATGTCGATGACTTATTGTTGTGTTCTGAGTCACTGGAGTCATCAGTGGATGACACTAGACAGCTGCTGATGCATCTCTCAGAGACAGGACATAAAGTATCAAAGGATAAGCTACAATTATGCCAGACCAGGGTTAAGTATCTGGGCCACTGCCTTACCCAAGGACTGAGACACCTCACCGACGACCGAATCCAAGCGATTCGAAACATGGCACTGCCACAGACCCAGCACCAGATCCGTACGTTCCTAGGCATGTGTGGATACTGTCGCAATTGGATCCCAGGATTCTCTATTCTGGCATTACCACTACAAGAGATGGTTTCCTCAACGAAGCCAGACCGGGTCTCCCATACTGAGGAATCTGAACTGGCTTTCGAGGAACTAAAGGTGAGCCTAACAAAGGCCCCAGCACTGGGAATGCCAGATTATGGGAAACCCTTTGAACTGTACGGAACTGAATCAGCTGGGTGTGCGGCAGGAGTACTTGTACAAAAACATGGTGATGCCAACCGACCAGTAGCGTACTACAGTGGCCAGCTGGACACAGTAGCACGCTCACTCCCAACTTGCTTACGAAGTGTGGCAGCAATAGCACAACAAGTAAGCAAGAGGGAGGACGTGGTGTTGGGACACGATTTAACTGTTCATGCTCCCCATGCTGTCTCTGCCCTCCTAAATTCTGCCCAAACACGTCATGTGTCCTCAGCACGGTTCACCAAGTGGGAACTGGCGCTGATGGCCCCAGTAAATATTACCATCAAAAGATGCAACACACTAAACCCAGCCACATTCCTTCCTCATGTGCCCTCCAAGGCACAAAGGGTGGAGGGTGATGGGAATGTTGCTGAATATGGTAAAGCAGAGTTTAGTGAGAGTGAGGACAAACATGATTGCATGACCTACCTGAACCAGACCTTTACAGCACGTCCTGACATAAGCGACAGCCCATTAAGTGAGGTAGACATAACCTTATTCACTGATGGTAGCTGTCATAGACAGACGGAGACGGGAGAGCTGTGCACAGGCTACGCGGTAGTAGATGGAGAAGGTATTGTGGAAGCTGAACCCTTGGGACCACCTCACTCAGCACAAGTAGCGGAACTGGTGGCACTGACCAGAGCATGTGAACTGGCCAAAGGAAAATTAGTTAACATATATACCGACTCCAGATATGCTTTCGGAGTAGTGCATGATTTTGGAGCCCTATGGCGCCTCCGAAATTTCATGACGGCGGCTGGCACACCAGTGGCGCATGCGACATACATTAGGAGACTTCTGGGAGCTATCCAGCTTCCAGACAGAGTGGCTGTTATCAAGTGCAAAGCTCACACATCAGAGAAGGACCCGGTGTCACTTGGTAACAGCCGCGCTGATGAGGCAGCGAAAAGGGCCGCATGCCCTGTAAATATTGTCACCCATCCTACAAACCTTTGTACACTGAACATGGTATCCACATCCAAACTGATAGACATGCAGAATTTGTGTTCCCCACAGGAAAGAGCAGTATGGAAGTCGAAGGGATGTGGCCAAGAGTCCACCGGACTTTGGAGAGATGGACACGGGAAACCAGTGGCCCCCAGGGCATACCTTCCTAGTCTAGCCGAGGCGGCCCATGGGCTGACACATCTTGGGAAGGAAGGTATGTGCAAGCTGGTAAAGGCCTACTGGTGTGCACCAGGGTTCGCTTCTCAAGCAGGTAGAGTGGCAATGTCATGCCTCACCTGTTTGAGGAAGAACGTTGGAAAAACTATCCCAACAGAGCCATCCCACATCCCTCCTACAGAAGGCCCTTTCCAGGTAATACAAATCGACTTCATACAGTTACCACCCTGTAGAAATTTGAAATATGTATTAGTATGTGTTGACATGTTTTCCAGCTGGGTGGAGGCTTTCCCCGCTGCCTCCAACACTGCTACCTTTACAGCAAAGAAAATATGTCAGGAGTTTGTCTGTAGATATCCCAAAGGTCATTGAGAGTGACAGAGGCACTCATTTCACAGGAGAGGTCTTCCAAATCATGTGTAAACTCCTGGGGATTAATAGTAAACTTCATACTCCATATCGTCCCCAGGCGAGCGCCAAAGTTGAGAGAATGAATGGTACTATTAAGAACAAATTGGGTAAAGTTATGGCTGAAACAGGGTTGTTATGGCCAGAGGCATTGCCTATTGTGCTGTATAGCATTAGGACCACTCCCAGGGCTCCGCTCAACTTGTCCCCCTTCGAGATATTGTTTGGTCCGCAGCCACACATCATGATAGACCCACAGGATGATCTCAAATGTAACAATGAGCTAACTGTACAGTATATCCTAAAGCTAAACAAACAGCTAAGGAAACAACAAAAACAGCTGAATTTACTGAACCCTGATATGCCTACCGAGAATTGTCATAATCTTAAACCAGGAGACTTTGTTATGATCCGAAATTTTTTACGCTCAGGTTGTTTGATAGACCGTTGGGAAGGACCGTACCAAGTTTTGTTGACCAGCACTACATCAATTAAAGTCGCAGAGAGAGAGACTTGGATACATTCGTCCCACTGCAAGAAAGCCAGTAACCCGGAGTCCCAGTGTGCAGAGAGCGAAAGAGAAGAAGTCTCGCTAGAAGCATTGTTCCGGGAAGACTGAGAAGCAGCCAAGGTCAAGCAACCTGAGCGCGCAAAGGTCCAAGAACAGAGCAAATAAAAGTCCCCTTGTAGAGATGATGGAAGGACTCCAAGCAACAGGTTCACAGTTATGCATCTATTTCTTTGTTTTCTTTCTGTTCCCTCTTCTTCATCCAAGGATACTCGGTGGCTGCCACATACTAGAGCGATCGGAGCGGAGTTCTGACAGTGTAATAATGGACCCAGATATGGGTGAGGTAGAATCCCTAAACCAGCTTGATACTTTGCCCATGACAGGAGAAGGTAAAAGGTATGAGGAAAACGTAGTTCAAGGGCTATGTGATGAGTTATTGTCTGGTGAGTACTGTGTCTGTAGATATTGTCAACCTAAAATGGAAGAATGCATCCAGCGATGTCAGTCGACAAGTAAGGCAACTACAGGCCGACATCCTTTGAGTGATTACCACTCACTAGTGGGTAAGGTCTTAAACCAAACAGAATGCTGGGTGTGTTCACAAGTGCTACATAAAAGGAGTAGTGTAGGCCTAGTCCCATACCCGCTTAAAATTTCTGAGATAAGTGTATTAAATAAAGGGAGGCCACTGGATAAGAGATACCTGTATACCAGGTCCCCTAGTCTTAGATTACACCCATACCAAGTGGACAAGTCCCTGGTATGTATGAACTTCTCTAGTTCCAGAACGATTGGTACTTGGGAAGTGACATGGCACAACCAGACAATAACTTACTCCCAGCGTCCAGATGGAGAGCCTATAGATAAGGAATTATTGTTAAAGATCCGAACCAGTGGGAGACACTATAAATATGTCTACACGGTGAAGAAAAGTAAAATGATGGCCGGCAGAGTATCAGCCGGCTACTGTAATATGACCCTACAGCCAGAAACATGTGAGGAACGAGTCAGGGAGCAGGGGACAGGAATGTTCTTATGGATAATGTGTGATAAAATTATGAAATACTCTGTCCCTTATTTCCTCCCTGATGACGTTTATTATATTTGTGGTAGAAGGGCGTACAAATGGCTCTCCATGAACTACGTTGGAATTTGTTAACTAGGCAGAGTGTTACCTGAAGTGATGACCCTCACACATGATGAGATGGTGAGCATACACAGAGGTATACCTCCTCCTTACACTCATACCCACTATGATCAAATCCACAAAAGGGATTTAACAATTAAGAAAGAACCCCTAGCTTCTGAAATGATACACGAGTCGTTCGGTATCCAACTCCTCATCGCATTAGATATCACCCATACCGCCAGAGGAGTCATAAATTTTAAATATATACAAGCATTAGCCAGCTTGGTAGACAACATCACTGAGATTTATGATGACACTTTTAGATACACTGGGAAGGAGTTACAAGCGTATAAAAGAGAGCTAGTCCAACATCGGATGGTGTTGAACTATCTGACAGCTATGACAGGAGGATATTGTGTCACCCTCTCTACACAGTTTGGGGTGAAGTGTTGTACATATATCACCAACAATACTGAAGACCCAGAAGAAATCATTGATCATCGGATGGATGAGATTCTTCAGCTCAAATGGGAATTTAGAAGGGAACACAATATTAGCCTGGCAGAAATAGGTAGCAAAGTTAGTGAATGGACCTCCTGGTTGAATCCCATGCACTGGTTCTCTGGTTTAGGAGAATGGGCGCAAGGGATCATAGCTAGCATAGGAAAACTCCTTCTCTGTATCGGTGGAGCCATCATAGTCTTTGTGCTATTGTTCAAATGTTTAAAGGTGGTGACCAGGGGAAAGACAAAACGTACAGAAATCATGAGTGTAAGAACGAGAGATGCAGAGGAAGACCAGGGTTTGGTATATGACCCTAGAATCGAAACCACCTCCCTATAAAGAAACCATATTTGTGAACGTGTATATGTTGTAACCACCCCTGTTTTTATTTTTATCCCAAAATTGTACATTATCCTTCGTGACCCTGAGTAGATTGTTCGATAAATGCGGCCCATCGTTTATCCATGATCCTGGATCGGCCAGGAGCAGATGGTTTACTCCCCTTATATGTTTAATTCATGTATCCCAATTTCTCTGTTAGGATTATGAATTTCTGTATTGCTGTGTAAAATGTTTTGTATTGTAACAGTTTTATATTTGCTGTTAAAGGGTGGACTGTGGAAGTCGAGTTGCACACACGCCATTTTAGGATAGTATGGCCGCCATTTTGGTTCGCAGAGTTGCGCAAATAAAGTTTCCATACCCGAGAATGTGTGACAAAGTGGACCAGAAGAGTAGCCATACTATCACACATAAATTCATAATAACATACTTACACTAAATAAAATATAGTTAAAGGTTTAGAACGCCACACATAGCTTAGTTAGCATTGCATACATCTATCTGTATAGTGTTTAGTACCGTTCCGTTCCGTTTCTTATGCGCAGTATTCCGGTCATTGCGAATATTTCGCAATAGACACGGCCCGATAGTTATGGACATAATTCCATATTCCCAAGACAGTTTCGGTTGAAAGTATATAACAAAGGAATCTAGATGTAACCGGTTTCTACAGCTATATACAATTCCTGACGACGATACCGACAAACAAAGGACTCCTAAAGTTCACTCCCCTGCACCTATTCAAACCAGGTGCCTCATCTAACCCCCAATCACAGTGGACCTGACATACGATCTCTGACCAATGGGAATGGCCTTTGACCTCCCCTTTCTGACCCTATAAGATAGGCGACCCAGAGCATTCACGGTCACTTCGGCACATCTTCCTTTCCCTGACCTTCTACCGGGCTATAGTTCAACCCTGAACGATAGCGAGCTCTGACCGGACTGCGCTTCGCATATTTGATGAGACGGTAACGGTTGCATTCACGGTACTTATACTTATTGTATTGTTGGCTGATTGTATCCTGTATCTGTTTTTCTTCCCCTAGTAGAGCCTGATTATTATATTCATTGTTAGTCTATTGCATTACCTGTTATACCTGTATTCTTTATTCCTGTAACCCCCTTTTGTCCATTAGGGACTTAAATACATCTTTTTACGGAGTTCTTATCTCCTTACTTAAATACTGTGGTTGTGTCTGTTTATTCGCATATAGCGATAAGGTATATTACGGACACTGTCCTTAAAGGTATATTCGCAGATTAGAGTCGGAGTACTGCGAAAGGATCTCTTGTTGAGGTACTGGTTCCTGGGTATACAATACAAAATAAAGGTACGCTACGCCGCGCTACGCTTTGTTCGCACGTAGTTAGGTATAAAGGGTACGCTGGTTACGGCATAATACGTAACCTACGCATTTCACTTATTGTTTCTTTGGTCATAATTCATCGGCATTAACAACACCCTTTTCTGTTATCAATTTATTTTGCATGTTATGTTTATTATATCACAATAACACAGCAGCCATTGGTCAGTAGGATAAAGAGATGACTTCAAACATGACATCAACTCGGAACTGAGGACCATGCGCAATAGTTCAACCTTCACACTTTGTATCGCCTGTGTCATTTATACATTGTTGTGTTTGAAGAAACTCCATTTATAGAGCAAGTGAAGCGTGTTCATCCTACACAGTTATTACTGTACTTTGTACTACTGGAATACAGTAACAGCGATTATTCATCTACTAATTATCCATAAACCAGGTTTTATCTAATCAGTGGGACTAGAATACAGATATTATAGCTAAAAACATTGCTGTGCTATAGTGATATTCTGCACATAGTGCAACGACACTCGAACTAACCTTCAGAATGCTGAGATCTGCCATACGCAGGGCCGCCGACAGGGGGGTGCCATGGGTACAGCTGTCCCGGGCCCCGGCCTCTGGCAGCTGCCCACAGTGGCCACCCACAAAATGCATCCCCCGTAGGGTTACCACCTAGTCCCTTTAATTCCGGACACATGTTAATTACACAGGTTCTGTGGCAGTTTAAAATCAGGTGAAGTGGAGTCTTGAAGTCAGCCAGCCACAGAACCTGTGTAATTAATATGTGTCCGGAATTAAAGGGACTAGGTGGTAACCCTAATCCCCCGCCTGGAACCCCAAAGCCAGGCAAGCACAATACACAGTGCATCCTGCAGAGCACCGAGCCTAGGATACAAAGGGGCTCGGCGCTCTGCAGGCTGCACTGTGCAGTGAGTGCTCCGAGTCCCAACTCCGATATGAAGGAGGGAGAAGATGCTGCGCTGCCGCTGCTTGAGCCTGGGAGATGTTGCGCTGCCGCCACCGCTGGTAAGTAATAGTAATTGGGGGGGGGGGGAAGGGTGTCGCTGGGGGCCTGGGCCCCAACATCACTAGTCGCGGCCCTGGCCATACGTATTCCCGGTATAAATGACCAGATAATATCGGTGACGGTATATACGGTAGATCAGGGGGCCTCAAACTATTTAGCTCTGGGCCCCCTTCAGACAATAAAAATATTTACGGGACCCCAGCAAGTTGATGTAGAAGGTCATCACATCACATGTGTAGGCAGCAGACAGCACTTACATGGCAGCATTGTGGAGGCACAAAATGATGGGAGGAGTCTAACATAACAGACAATTCAATAGATTGTTCAGACTCCTTGAATCACTGACTGAGATTAGAAAAGTCATCAGCCTGATGGTCAGCAACATGGAGTCGCGACCCCATGCTAAGCAGGTGGGGACCCACTTTGGGGTCAGGACCCACAGTTTGAGAACCGCTGCAGTAGATGATAGACAATGTCTAGGTCGACCAGTAATGGTCGAAAGTGAAAAAATCATGTCAACTTTTTGAATGTCGACCTTGCCTATGTCGACCATAAGCTTGTGTCGACCGTTTTGCAGTGTCGACCTAAGGTATGTTGACCTTTGTTAGGTGTCAACCTAGTTACTGTCCATCATTAGTGGTCGACCTAGTGACAGTTGACCGATGGCGTCAGAAAAACGTCTTCTTTCCATCTAGTAGACCTGTGAGAACTGGACTTGTAAGTCTGTAATAACTATCGGAAGGATTATTTCTTTATGTCCAGAAAGTGTCGATGAACTATCAAATTAAACCAAGATGTTATATTACACATCAGGGCCCTTATTCTGGTTCACTCGCAAAGGCAAATTCCTTCTCAAATGGACAAAACCATGTGCACTGCAGGTGGGGCAGATGTAACCTGTGCAGAGAGAATTAGATTTGGGTGGGGTTTTACCTCAAAGTGAGATCTATATTGCAGTGTAAAAATAAAGCAGACATTATTTACGCTGCACAGAAACAAAATATCTCACCCAAATCTAACTCTCTCTGCACCTGTTACATCTGCCCCCCTGCAGTGCACATGGTTTTGTCCATTTGAGAAGGAATTTGCCTTTGTGAGCTAACCAGAATAAGGGCCACACTGCATGGGGGACATTTCTCCTGGTACTGAAGCTATACAGCCCTTACTGGGATCCTCAGATAATTATGTGCCCGGGGAATTAGTACCCCCCTCCTCTCTTGGTGCCACTACAAATAATTGATCTTTATAAAGGGCATATAGACCCGCCAACCCCCAACAATTCCCAATGGCCATTTGTACGCATACATGGATTAAAGGGTAACAGTTCCAAAACCATACTCGGATGGAAGTGGAATGCATACATTGCACAAGTCATAGTTGCCTCCCCTCCTGCATTCTGCAGGAGACTCGCTGACATAATGTAGCAGCAATCTCCCTCTCTCCCTCATTAGTCTAGCAATCTCCCTCATGTCACCTAGCCCACATTACACTATTACATCATAGTTACCTCCCCTCCTGCATTCTGCAGGAGACTCCCTGACACAGCAGCAATCTCCCTCTCTCCCTCATTAGTCTAGCAATCTCCCTCATGTCACCTAGCCCACATTACACTGTTACATCATAGTTACCTCCCCTCCTGCATTCTACAGGAGACTCCCTGACACAGCAGCAATCTCCTTCTCTCCCTCATTAGTCTAGCAATCTCCCTCATGTCACCTAGCCCACATTACACTGTTACATCATAGTTACCTCCCCTCCTGCATTCTGCAGGAGACTCCCTGACACAGCAGCAATCTCCCTCTCTCCCTCATTAGTCTAGCAATCTCCCTCATGTCACCTAGCCCACATTACACTGTTACATCATAGTTACCTCCAGGGCTATTTTTGTGCAGGCTCCAGCAGGAACTGAGGCCCTTATTCTAGTTCACTCTTTCTGACAAAATATTTCTTAGATGGACAAAACCATGTGCACTGCAGGTAAGGCAGGTGTAAAAAAAACAAACCACCCAAATCTAATTATCTCTGCACAAGTAACACCTGCCTCACCTGCAGTTCACATGGTTTTGTCCATCTAAGAAATATATTGTCTGAAAGAGTGAACTCGAATAAGGGCCTCAGTTCCTGCTGGAGCCTGCACAAAAATAGCCCTGGTTACCTCCCCTCCTGCATTCTGCAGGAGACTCCCTGACACAGCAGCAATCTCCTTCTCTCCCTCATTAGTCTAGATATCTCCCTCATGTCACCTAGCCCACATTACACTGTTACATCATAGTTACCTCCCCTCCTGCATTCTGCAGGAGACTCCCTGACATAGCAGCAATCTCCCTCTCTCCCTCATTAGTCTAGCAATCTCCCTCATGTCACCTAGCCCACATTACACTGTTACATCATAGTTACCTCCCCTCCTGCATTCTGCAGGAGACTCCCTGACATAGCAGCAATCTCCCTCTCTCCCTCATTAGTCTAGCAATCTCCCTCATGTCACCTAGCCCACATTATACTGTTACATCATAGTTACCTCCCCTCCTGCATTCTGCAGGAGACTCCCTGGCATAGCAGCAATCTCCCTCTCTCCCTCATTAGTCTAGCAATCTCCCTCATGTCACCTAGCTCACATTACACTGTTACATCATAGTTACCTCCCCTCCTGCATTCTGCAGGAGACTCCCTGACATAGCAGCAATCTCCCTCTCTCCCTCATTAGTCTAGCAATCTCCCTCATGTCACCTAGCCCACATTACACTGTTACATTTTTGGGGAAAAAAGGAATGAGAGACAGATACATTTACATTGAATCATCAGCGCCATTTCCCAGCACTTTACCAAGTATAGTATCTCTTACTAACGTCTCTGGGGCTCATCTACATTTGGATATTAGTCATTTTAGAAGATTCCTCTCAGATGTAGCAGTGCACACCCACGCTTCTAGGTGCCACGTTCACAATATCTTTTCACAATCTCTCCATATATGGAACTAGACACGCCCTTTGGGTAGAGCAAGACATGCCCCCTCAATGGGGCGTGGTGCAAAATTCTACTACCCACTGTAATCTCCCTGAAACTAGTTTTCAAAAGTAGGCAAGTATGGCACAAGTGCAAGTATGGAACAAGTATGGCACAAGTGCTAGAAACAGGTGCGCCCTACAGAATCATCCCCGCCCCCTATACATGTGATGATAGCTGCTTCTTCTTGTCACAAGTCTGAACCAACCTTACAAAGCCAAAGGGAATCTGATACAAATAAAAGCAGGTCCATTTCAATGAATGAACCATTAATCATGATCATAAGGTCAAAATTCAAGTGTTGTATTCTATTGTCCAGGGCCGGCAACAAAGATTTGGGGCACGGTACACTGATATCTCTGGGCCCCCAAACCGTGCCCACCTTAAGCAGCTGATTGTGTTTCTCCTGCAATCTTGCTCCTTCTATGTGAATAGACCGGCACCACTGCAGGGACAGGGTGGGTGGGTGGCCGGCCCAAAAATAAAATCGCAACATTGAGAGTTTCGAACCCGGAACTATTCAAATAGATCCAGCTATCGCCCTCATGCCCCCCTCCCTGGATTCGCCCCTTGCTTTATGGGATGCCCTCAGCAGTAGTCCGGTGTCTGTGCAGTGTACATTGTACTGCAATAGCGATGCCAATTTTGTGTAGAAGTCTCTGGTGGGACATTGGGTGCGGCTAAATGGCAAAACCTGTGCCCAACAAACCAGGCTGTTTGGGGCCTTTTGGGACGTGTGGTCACATCTGTAATCTGCTTCAGCACATTGGCGGTTATAAGTGTAACTCAGAATATAGCAGAGAGAGATAAGGTGCAGAGAGATAAAGTACCAGCCAACCAGCTCCTATCTGCTTTGTTACAGGCTATTTCTGAAAAATTACAGGAGCTGGTTGTTTGCTACGTTATCTCTCTCCGCTTTACCTCTCTCCAAGGCTTAATACATCTGCCCTGCAGGAGCTGACTGTATGACTGACTGATGCTACATGCTAGCCTCTGCCAGGCTACAGTGAGCCCTGACCCATGAGTCTCTGCAGCAGCACCAGATGACGTCAGTGCAGGGGTTCCCTCAGTGCGCAGGGCAGAGGTCTGGCTCAGTGTCCGCGCTATGATTGGCCGCGGCAGTGGTGACGTAGGAAGAGGGCGGGTTTAGTGTCTGCACTATGATTGGTGTCGGCAGGGGTAACGTGAGGAGAGGGCGGGGTCAGAGTGATAGACCTCCGTCCCGGAGTCTCCTCTCACCGTCTAGTCAGAGCTGTCATCTCCCGGCCGGCTAACATGTCAGTCCCCGGTGTCCAGCACACATAACACCGCCATGTTTGACCGGGAGCGGGGCTGGAACCTGTCCTTCGCCGGCTGCGGCTTCCTCGGGGTCTATCATGTTGGGGTGTCCAGCTGCCTGCAGGAGAGAGCGCCCTACCTCATCACCGACGCTACCCGGATCTATGGAGCGTCCGCCGGGGCTCTCAACGCGGCTGCTCTGGTGTGCGGCAGCTGCCTGGGTGAGTAATGCACAAGGGGGCACAGGTACTGAGGGATGGCACACCTCCTGGGTATTGGGAGGGTGGCACAGAGGCACAGGTCGTGGGTATTGGGACAGTGGCACAGAGGACACAGGTCCTCTGTATTGGGACAGTGGCAAAGAGGGCATAGGTCCTGGATATTGGGACAGTGGCACAGAGGGCATAGGTCCTGGATATTGGGACAGTGGCACAGAGGGCATAGGTCCTGGGTATTGGGACAGTGGCACAGAGGGCATAGGTCCTGGGTATTGGGATGGTGGCACAGAGGGCATAGGTCCTGGATATTGGGACGGTGGCACAGAGGGCATAGGTCCTGGGTATTGGAAGGGTGGCACAGGTACTGGGAGGGTGACTCACCTCCTGGGTACTGGGAGGGTGGCACAGAGGGCACATGTACTGGGAGGGTGGCACAGAGGGCGCAGGTCCTGGGTACTGGGAGGGTGGAACAGAGGGCGTGGGTACTGGGAGGGTGGCACAGAGGGCGCAGGTCCTGGGTACTGGGAGGGTGGTACAGAGGGTGCAGGTCCTGGGTTTTGGGAGGGTGGCACAGAGGGTGCAGGTCCTGGGTATTGGGAGGGTGGCACAGAGAGCACAGGTCCTGGGTACTGTGAAGGGGGGCACATGTACTGGGAGGGGGGGGGGGGCAGCAAGTCCTGTGTAACGGAAGAGGTGCTCCACATGTTCTGTATGTGATTAAGGGGTGCTCGGGTCCTGTGTAATAGGGGGGGGGGGGCACAGAGGGGCAATGGTCCTGTCTAACTGAGGGGGGGGTTAGCATTCTCTGAAAACAATACAGTGACTCTCCCCCATTATGTATCAGTTCTCATTGCCTATGCTGGACTCTACCCATCTATATAATCCAGAGATAGACTAATACTGTACATATATTCTCTTCAGGCAGGGATTCCTGGAAATACATGTTCTTTATAACCTACAGGAAGACAGAAGGGTCTTTGTTCTGTGTGTTGCTGTCCCTGTTCCTCTAGACGGTTCCACCAGTGACCCCTGGGCCGTATCGCATTGTTACACATAGAAAGCAGGTGTCATATATGGGATAATGGCTGCATAGCATTGTGATTATCCTTTATGTCTACTATGACCCCACAGTTACATACAAGGAGTACAATACCTCATGTATGCCAGCTGTGCCCGATATCTTGGCCAGATGAATACTGCAGTGTCATTCCTTTTAATATTACTGCCCACTGGCAAATATACTGCATTACTAGAGTACTAGTGACATGACTGAGACATGAGGTCTCTGTGCCTCATACCTCAGTTATGTGCCTCGTAGTGACTATCAAGTGGCTACTTCCATGTTGTTGCTGCAATGATACTGACTCAGCCAACCAGTAATGTCAATATTCCTGTATAACTGTGTAGTCAGACATGTATGGGAAGTGTGTATGTGTTGTTAAAGGATCTCGGTCTATCTTCTATTTGCAGAATAAACCTCAGTTTGTTTATTGTGCCATTATGAATGATCTGTACATATAAAATATTACACAATATCACAAATAATATGATTTTCTTGTGTTTGTAAATGGCAAATGTATTGCAGTATTCTAGAAAAGTCCCTGCTGTGCTGCATCCTCAGGTCCACCAATCATTTACCAGGATCTGTCATGTGAAACCTGCTACAGTCCCTTGCCTGGACGCTGGCTCCAGGATGTGTGTCCTGTGATTGGACGGCAGCAGTGGGCTGACATGTCAGTCAGTGTGCATTCACCCAGTCCCCCGCCCCCGGAATGAGAGGTTATTGCTGGTCAGTGACACCCTCCCTGCCCTGGGTCTTTCTATAGAATGCTTCATATGGAGCAGAGAGGTTGCTAGGTTATTCCAGTTCACAGGCTGTTTATGCCAGAAGGATCCACACAGTGTGCACAGTATTTACAAACACCAGCAACTGGGGTGCAGAGTCCACTAACTAGATGTATGTATATATCATCACAAAAACAGGGACTTGGATGTTTATTTTCAACAGCAGGTCACAGCATTCCAGGTTATTTCCTCATGCAATCATAATTACAGGCAGTAGCACTTTGGCATAGCAGACTCTTGAAAGGCTCCAATGGTCCCTACTATAGTCCACACATCCCAGCATATCGCTTGGATGGCTAATCCATCATTAAGAGCAAGTTGACTCTGCCCTGGAAATCCTTATATTTATTTATTAACAGTTTCTTATATAGCGCAGCATATTCCGTTGCGCTTTACAAAGGAGACAGTGATACAACAAACAGGGTATTTACAGACAGTCAAAAGGTAGGAGGGCCCTGCTCGCAAGCTCACAATCTATAGGGAAATAGGCATTGATACATAAGGATAGATACTGTATTCTTTATTGCATCAATTCCACCAGAATGCAAGGTTCTGTGACTGGTTCTGGAATATAAGCTTACCTGAAGAGATGAGTTTTTAGGGAACGTTTATAGGTTTGGAGACTGGAGGAGAGTCTTATTGTGCTTGGGAGGGCATTCCACAGAGTGGGTGCAGCCCGAAGAAAGTCCTGCAGTCGGGAATGGGAGCGAGTAATGAGTGTGGATCAGAGACACAGATCTTGGGAGGAGAGTAGAGGTCGTGTTGGATGATATTTTGAGAGAAGAGAAGATATGTATGATGGTGTAGTTTGGTTTATGGCTTTGTGTGTAAGTAAAATCATTTTTTATTGAATACGGTAGAATACAGGTAACCAGTGAAGTGACTGACAGAGAAGCTTTGCAGATTATGAATGTCTGGCTAGGAATATTAGCCCCGCAGCTGCATTTATAATGGACTGTAGTGGTGAGAGTCTGTATTGGGGAAGGCCAATAAGGAGACTATTGCAATAATCAATGCGTGAGATGATGAGAGCATGGGTTAGAGTTTTTGCAGTGTCTTGTGTAAGGTAAGGGCGGATTTTAAATATGTTTTTTTAGGTGCATGTGGCATGATTTTGAGACAGATTTAATGTGGGGTACAAAGGAAAGTTCTGAGTCAAGGATAACACCTAGGCTGCGAGATTGAGAGGTAGGAGTGGTTGTCATCTTCTCAACAGCAATAGAGATATCAGGTTGGTAACTACTATTTATCGGCGGAAATATAATTAATTCTGTTTTTGAGATATTAAGTTTGAGGTGGCGAGATGACATCCAGGATGAAATAGCAGTTAGGCATTCAGAGACATGGCTCAATACAGATGGGGACGGGTAGAGCTGAGTATCATCCACGTACAGATGATAGTGAAATCCAAAGGAGCTGATTAGTTTGCCAAGAGATGAGGTATAGATTGAGAAAAGCAGGGGACCTAAAACTGAACCCTGAAGTTCTCCAACTGATAGAGGTAGCGAAGAGGAGGTAGAATTAGAGAAACAAACACTAAAGTAGCGTTTAGATAGGTAGGATGAGAACCAAGAGAGGGCTGTGTCTTTAAGACCTATAGATTGTAGTGTTTGTATGAGAAGTGTGTGGTCAACCGTGTCAAAAGCAGCAGAGAGATCTAGAAGAATTGGTAGTGATTAGTGGCCTTTAGACAGCAGTGACCAGATCATTCACAACTTTAGTCAGTGCTGTCTCTGGAGTGTTGGGCACGAAAGCCTGACTGATGCGGGTCCATTAATTTGTGCGAGTTAAGAAAGTGTGTGAGGCGAGTGTAGGTTATACATATCCGGAAATTCCAGGTGCTGCTTACACACCTGGGATTCTGCTCTGTGCATTAACAGGGTGGCGACACCAGTAACCCCTTAGTTATGGCAATCCTTTCCACCACACATTGCCTATTCCTGATGTATAAATTGACATGACCACTGCAATTCATTGATACTTAAACCTATCATATGAATCTTTAAAATGGGATTGAGTAGCTGGGATTTGGGGGCAGGTGCAGCTGTAGATTCCCTTTGTAGAATTGGCGCTATACTACAAGGTTGTTACAGAATGGAGACGGCTAGTTCTGATGTATGTCCAATTTTAGCATCTGTTTTCCTTTTGCAAATAGGGGATTATTAATCAGCTGTCTATGCAAATTTAGCTATGGGGGGCTAGCTGTAATGATGAGTATATGGGCTGGTGGGTCCTGTATATACAGCAAAGACACAAGGGAAGGTGTAAAACCTTGGAGAAAGATAAAGGCGAATTTGCCCATAGTAACCACTCAGTTTGTAACTGTTCTAAATAAACGATAGAAGCGGATCAGTTGCTATAGGAAACTTCTCCGCTTTGAGATTTGATGCATGTCCCGCAGGGGGAGGACTTGGGAGTTCCTCCTCTTGCCGTTGTAATGTCTGCCGAGGTTCGAATGGTAACCTGCTTCATCAATCCTCTGTAGTCATGGCGATGACAGATGTTCCATAACGTTGGGAAATTAAACTTCATGAGCAGGACGCTGAATCTTTAATAGGATTCGTTTCCGTAATGGCACATAGGGCCCCGGAGGACTGAGTGTCCTACAGAGCTGCTGCTGTTGTTGCTGAGTGTTCTACCTTTGCCCCCAGATAATAGCTGGGTAGCATAATGATAGTGATGATTCCGCAGTTGTTTTCTTCTTCCAAATGTGAACTTCGTTCCAGGTATCCTCATTTCCCAATCCCCGGGAATAATGGCAATGACCTGAATCTGACACCATACAATCCAGTCTACACATGGGACTGACTGGGCACCTGGGTAACATCATGTTGTTCTGCAGGTCGGGGCAGATGTAACATGTGCAGAGAGATGTAGATTTGGGAGGGGGGTGTTTAAACACAAATCTAAGTTTCCGCGTTGTGAAAAAAAAAAAGCACTGTATTTGTGGGCTTCATGCAAAAGCAGCAGGTATTTACCCTGCATGCACAGCAACAACAAAAAAAAGACAAAAAAAAGTATTTGCTCCCCAAGCATTGCAGCATGGTTTGTTTCAGCTACAAAGTAACTTTATTTTTGTTGCCTTTCCTTCCAAATCTGTAGCAGCCCTTATTTATGATAACGGCTAGCATACACCATAACGGTCACAGGGAAGGGGTAGTGGGTAATAATTGCCCGGGCTTGTTGGAGAGGCCCTGTGCCCACCCATCGCACACTTAATATGTCAGCTGCAGTAGCCTACCCCTCCCCCCCCCCCCCAGAGGTCACCTCTCGCTCGCTGCTCTGTTTAGTAGTGCAAGCGGTGAAGCCCCACGACCATTACAATAAATACAGTGATTTGCGGCTCTTCAGGGAGGGGGCGGGACTAATGATGCCATCTGCATCTTTTTAGCCCTGCCCACTCCGTGCAGAGCCACGAATGCTGGTATTTGATTGGGGGCTGCGGAATGCGGGTGGTCAAACCTTCTGGGGGGGCCGGGAGGGGTACCCGATTTTTTTAGAGCCTCCCAGCCGTTCCGGGAGTGTTGGTAGGTGTGAGTTTGACCCATGTAGCGAATACAAAATGATAGTTTAGTTTTGGAGTAAACATTGTAAGTAATTGAGGGGCTTATTTCCAGGTCCTGTGATGTCTCTCCTGTCGGTCTGTGCAATGCTGATTGGCTGCACGACATGAGCTGACGCTTGTACTTCCTCCTAGTCAGGTCACCGGAGGTCGTACACTTGAGCCTATTAGCCAGCAAGGAATACATCAGCGGCTTCAGGTTATCTGAGGAGTGTATACATTTACAGCAGAAAGCCAATAGACTAATGACCGGTGTGATATTCTAGGAAACCGGTTACTGTGGCCACGTCCTGCTTCATTATGGGCCGTTCAAGCTCTTAACGAGGTCAAAGTTCAGCGTGTAGCTCAGACTGTCTCATAAGATTCACCACCAACAAACCGTAACGTCATAGTGTAATGTGGGGATCCGGATGGTGGGTTCACATCGGCAATCAGCAGGTCCACACCAAAAGGTTGACATTTGAAGTTCAACGTGAGTTTTTCCGGATTTCTCTTTTTTCACGTGTGTTGAGCGCAGCAGTAGTAAAGCGTGGCACCTGGCCCGAAGCGTGGCAAACCATGTAAGGGTCGGCGTTACACTAGGTTTTGTGCATGTCGACCTATTGACTGTATCTAGACCAAAGGCTGGCCAAACGGTTCCTCAAGGTCTACCAATAGTCCATGTTTTCCATACATCCTAGCTGGTGCACAGGTGCAGTCGTTACTAACTGTCACATTTCCCAGACCACCTAGCTGGTGCACAGGTGAGGTCATTACTAACTGTCACATTTCCCAGACCACCTAGCTGGTGCACAGGTGAGGTCATTACTAACTGTCACATTTCCCAGACCACCTAGCTGGTGCACAGGTGCAGTCATTACCAACTGTCACATTTTCAAACATGTGCTGCATCCATTCCTAACCGGCACTTTCTACAGATGCACAGATGGCCTGGAAAACACGGATTGTGTATTATAGGAAAACTAGTTAAAAGCCCATCACAATGACGGCTTGTGCGATGTAATTTTACTTTCACTTTGCACCCCCAGTCCCTATCTGCTCCTACCTCCAATCTTTCTGTCTTCACCGCTCCTTCTCTCCATATCCAGCAAGTTTGAAACAGATCAGTGTCCCTGCAAATATTGCTGACACTTTCTGTTATGATATCATTTTTGTTTTTTTGTAAGCACACAAGTGTAATTTTGACCGTTGAGTGGCCTTTGTTCGTGGCGGAACCTCCTCTCATAGAGGTGAGGGGTAGTTAGCCTTTTATTTAGAATCATAGGGTGAAGGGTCTAACACTTGATAAAGCAGGAAAACAAATAGTTTCTGCAGATGTTGCTCCCGGTCTGTTCTATGAAGGTTTCCCACCAATGTGCCTTGTATATTGTTTTTGTCAGTATTAAGCCTGACCAAACGCTCTATTACCGTAGCTTTGTCCTGTATGGGGATGGCGGCTGAGCAATTCATTCAGTGGAAAAGGGCTTAGTTTATCACTCTGGTTATAAGTGACTAGAATGGTCATATCCCTGTTATTGCAGGCCCTTGCCTTAGCCCAGTGGACAGGGAACAAGGGTAAATTGCCCCAAATCGGGTAAAAAATGAAATTCCTGTTGGTAATGAACGGTCGTGCTGTTGAGACACAGCCGGGCATGCATATGAATGTATATGCATGCCCGGCTGTGTCTGGGCAGCGTGACCATCCATTACCTCCAGGCATTTCATTGCATATAGAATCTATATATAGGTTCTATACACATGCCCGGCTGTGTGTGTGTTACAGTACTGTAGTGTACAAGGACCTGACGCAGTGCGGGCTGTGTGTGTTACAGTACTGTATTGTACAAGGAGCTGATGCAGTGCGGGCTGTGTGTGTTACAGTACTGTATTGTACAAGGAGCTGACGCAGTGCGGGCTGTGTGTGTTGCAGTACTGTAGTGTACAAGGACCTGACGCAGTGCAGTGTGGGCTGTGTTACAGTACTGCAGTGTACAAGGACCTGGCCCAGTGCAGTGTGGGCTGTGTGTTACAGTACTGTAGTGTACAAGGAGCTGACACAGTGCAGTGCGGGCTGTGTGTGTTACAGTACTGTAGTGTACAAGGAGCTGATGCAGTGCGGGCTGTGTGTTACAGTACTGTAGTGTACAAGGACCTGGCCCAGTGCAGTGCGGGCTGTGCGTGTTACAGTACTGCAGTGTACAAGGACCTGGCCCAGTGCAGTGCGGGCTGTGTGTTACAGTACTGTATTGTACAAGGAGCTGACACAGTGCGGGCTGTGTGTGTTACAGTACTGTAGTGTACAAGGACCTGACGCAGTGCAGTGTGGGCTGTGTGTTACAGTACTGTAGTGTACAAGGACCTGACGCAGTGCAGTGTGGGCTGTGTGTGTTACAGTACTGTAGTGTACAAGGAGCTGACGCAGTGCAGGCTGTGCGTGTTACAGTACTGCAGTGTACAAGGACCTGGCCCAGTGCAGTGCAGGCTGTGTTACAGTACTGTACAAGGAGCTGACACAGTGCAGTGCGGGCTGTGTGTGTTACAGTACTGTAGTGTACAAGGACATGACGCAGTGCATCAGGCCCTTGTGTATAACACTCTTCCCTGTGTGATGCTGTGGGCCCCGCCTCCAAGTCCGCCCGCTTCTTCAGTAGAGTCGACTAGTTGCTGTGGCATCTTGGCAGTGCGCAGTCTGTACTACCAATGCAGCGCCGAGTCTCTTTGCCTGGTTATAGGCTCCTGTCAGGGTACACCCATCTCTAGTCTAGGGGACAAAATATGCACTGACTGTCACTATATCATCTTGTAATACTGACACTAATAGTTACCTGGACGTCACATTATCCATGGCTATAGCACACACAGCCTGGCAGCCATTGATGATGATTACCATGTACCACACACAGCCGTACTTGGTAATCCTAATCATCAATGGCTGCCAGGCTGTGTACCCTACTGGCAGAATATATCATCAATTTCTGGGGGTACAGTGTTATGATTACAGTTATGATTTCCTTCCTTTGAAATCAAGGGGGTAACGTCTGTGTATCTAACTATATTTTGGGGGTGAAAGCAGGTAAAAAAATTCCATGACCCCTGCCATAGCCTCTGTAAGGATCTACTCAGCTGGAATCTGGGACGGTTTCATGGTTCCTGTGTCCCACTTTCATCATTGATAAGTTCCAGTCATTGGCTTCCTGTGTACTCGCACACAAAGGATCTGATCACTGCTGCTCAGAACGCGTCTTCTCCAGGTCCGACATCAAACGTTCTTCACACTCCGTCATCTAAGGCTGAAACACAATAGGGGAGAATGGCTGCTACTGACCAATATTACCCTGTATTTATATATTCAGCATGGGATTACAATTACAGATGGACAAAACCATGCTGCACTGCATTTGGGGCAGATTTAACTGGTGCAGAGAGTTGCATTTGGGGGAGTTATTTTGTTTCTGTGCAGGGTAAATAACATTTTAAAGTTTAACCATCGACTTTTCTCTCTTGCAGCCGAGTGCTGTTCGGATGTGATGGAAGTCGCCAAGGAGGCGAGAAAGAGGAATCTGGGGCCGTTACACCCGTCCTTTAACCTGGTGAAGATTCTGAAGAACGGATTATATCGGAACCTCCCAGACAACGCCCATGAGCTGGCATCTGGCAAGCTGTGTATATCCCTCACCAGGGTCTCTGACGGAGAGAATGTGCTGGTGTCAGACTTCAGCTCAAAGGAGGAGCTTATTCAGGTAACCCGCCCCTTGTACAAAGCGGCGCTAGGAGAGCGGACTGTACACTTGTGCGGGAAAGGAATTATTTAAGAATTTACTATTTATTTTAACAAAATAAAGAGGGGTGTACCCCATACTTGCCGACTTTTAAAAACTGTGGGGCAGGACGAGGCGAAGTTTTGGGGGCGGGGTGATGCTGACGTCACATAGCCCCGTCCCCACGAGAAGCAGCTGCATTAAATCGCGGGTCTGTGGATGGGGGGAGGAGCGAAAATGACGCGATTTGTGTGTGTCTCTGTCCACACACCAGTTTCTTATAGTTGCATAAAAATTTAATTAAGTATTAAAGACCTTTAAACAATAAAATGTATGTACATATAATGAATTAGAACAGTATATATGTAAAACATAAACAATTTAAATAACTAATATATTCATAACTCTTGCACAATACCACTGGATGTATGGGATGAGCGACTTGTTACCAGGTAGCCGACATAGGCCCTTATTCAGATCTGATCGCAGGGCAGATTTGTTCTCAAAGTGGACAAATGTGCACTGCAGGTGGGGCAGATGTAACCTGTGCAGAGGTGTAGATTTGGGTAAAGAAGCCAGTATTTACCCTGCACAGAAACAAAATAACTTTCCCAATTCTAACTCTCTCTGCACGTTACATCTGCCCCACCTGCAGCGCACATGGTTTTGTCTATTTTGAGAACAAATTTGTACTGCGATCAGATCTGAATAAGGGCCATAGTCCCAGTAGAGGTGGTGGGAAATGTTTTGTAATTCCCACAATGTCACTTGGGATAGGTGGAAGGTACCTGGATGGACCTGCTGTTCGGTCATCGCCTTCGATCGGCCTCCGGAATAGGTGGTAGAATTATTAGAGATGGTGTTCGTCCCAAAAAGAGTGTCCATACCAATATGTCCAGTGGTAAATGGAAGCTTAACGCGTTTCCGTGGGTCAGTCCCCCAGAAGTAGCTGCTGAAGAAGCTGGGTGACTGACCCAGGGAAACGCTGCATATTGGTGCTGACACAGGTGTCTGTACATAGATTGCATTTAATTGTTACTGATTGATCCAGCTATTCACTTTGACTATTTCTGCTTCCTTTCCCCAGGCCTTAGTGTGCAGCGCTTTTGTCCCAATTTACTGTGGGATCATTCCCCCAACTTTCAGAGGCGTGGTAAGTGTCCCTCTCCTCCATTTTACTTTTGTATGCAAGGCTTAAAAGCTGAGCTGGGTGTAATAACTTGATAGAGGTTATCCGGTGTTTGCAGTATGGAACACCAAAGATATCCGTAAATCTCTGATCAAACAAAGTCTGGAACTGCCTAGGTCAGAGACTACCTGACATTGCCCCTTTCCTGACTGTCAGCCCTACACTGAGCTTGTACAAAGTCCTGTAGCTGTAATCTGCCGCAGGATGTTATTTATCAGGCCTTTAGGATATGCAAGTCTGGGCTTCCTGTTGTATCAGTTTGCTCTGTAAACTCCGCCCACAGCGCTGAGGGGATCCAGCAGTATTTGTGTGTGTCTGCTGACTTATCTTGTCTCTCCAGCGTTACGTCGATGGCGGGATCAGCAACAACTTGCCGGAGTACGAGCTGAAGAACACTATCACCGTCTCCCCTTTCTCCGGAGAATCTGACATCTGTCCCAGAGATAACTCCACCAATTTCCATGAGCTGCGAGTGACCAACACCAGCATCCAGTTCAGCCTGGGGAACCTCTACAGACTGACGCGAGCTCTGTTCCCCCCGGAGCCTAAAGTAAGTCACCTCACTCTGTGTCCCGATCATTAAGGGCTTGGGCTACGTAGCGGCCATACTTGGGAAATGCTAGACGGTGAAACTGGAAACCATTGGGCCAGTTATAAAGGTTAACATACACACTTGGGTTTCATAAAAAATAATTGGGGGGAGGGAGAGTTACACTGTACTGTATGTCCGATCTATGTATGTGGGGTCATTCTTTAAGTATTCGCACCCCAAACATCTGTTTGCTCCCAGGGTCTGTCCCTGTCCGAGTGACGGTGAATCATGGTTCCAATGAGTAAATTAATATTCCTAAACATTTTGCCAATCCCTTTAGTATGTCCTCTCTACTAACCCCCCTCCCTCTTCCTCCAATACTTTTGGATTTCTCTGCAAATTGAGGGCAATGTGCACTCGACTGGGCGATTTCTAGTATGGAGTTTAAAGCGTGTCCTGGGAACTTTATAAATACATATTTTGTATACCATTATTCTTTACGTAACAATGACCTAGGAATACTAGGAGCGTTTGTATTATCTGTGGTGTCTTGTTCTTCTATTCATGGACTGACGTTGTCTTCGCAGGTACTCGGAGAAATGTGCCAGCAAGGATACAATGACGCCCTCAGATTTCTAAAAGATAACCGTACGCCTGATCTATTAATGCTTCCTCCAATGTACAAAGGAGTCTGACTTTTGCCCCTAGTGTACTTCTTTTTGGGACAAGGAAATGTTTATGCTTCTTGACCAATCTGACTGCACAATTTAAATTGCTGCTAATTATAACAGCTGGGCTTTGCACTTAATGTCCGTGTCTCCATAATTTGTGGTGTTAATCGCTCCGATTTGTAAATATGCCCCAAAGATGTAACCTTTCTACATTACTCAGCATGTTTTCAAATTATTTCCACTTTCCCCAGCTAAAGTTGTGATATAGAAGGTCGACACCTTTAAAAGGTTGACATAAGTTTTTCAAATTTGCAGATGTCCATATTGACACCTGAGAATGTGGACCCTTAATTAGTGTACTGCATCCCCTCTCAAGGCTCACTTCGTTCACCATGCTTCGAGCCAGGTGCCGCATGGATAATGTAGGGATAGAGCATAAAGTCGACCTTTTGTCTTTTGACCTAGACCTTGCCTGTCTACAGAGGCCGCGTCAGAGGAGGGGATGCAGTCTGAAATTCAAATAGGGGAGCCACACCAATTGCCAGTGAGTCATTTAGGAATGGCAGTGGGTGAGGCTCCCCTATTTGAACTTTGAACTGTGCCGCAGTACCTCCCCTCTGGATCCACCACTGCATGTTCTTCACCCGAAACCCCGAAGTAAAAACATTTCTTCACCAAAATTTAGCATGATCTTGTCTTTTAGCTACATTAAAGCTTATCTATCTTATATTAAAATACATAGACGGCTATTAAACTGCATATAAAGCAGAACAGTATCTAATGGGTTATTCTGGTTTTGTGTAGACCTCAAACTAGTCTTTGCAATATACAGTAACCAATCAGCCAATTGCTCTGAGCCGCACAATACATAACGCTGTACAATAATCTGGCTGCAGTGATGATTAAAGAGAGAACCACCTGCTAATAACCCATAATATTTATTATTATTATTTTGAATGTGGTCTTTAAATTGCAATTTTTACTTGTGTAATGTGATGCTGGCTAATTCTCTTTTGGTGAGACTTGAAAGCATAGCGCCATCTATAGGTTGGGTGTAGTAACAACATCATAACAAATCCTTTCTTTGGGTATTTTCTGGTGTAGTATGTGATAATGCATTAGGTAGACCAGAATAAATATAAATATATATATATATATATATATATATATATATAATATATATATATATAAAAAACATTCCCCCATCTTTGTTTAGACCTTTTAAGAGAGCCATCGCCTTCATCAAGTCTGCTCTTGACTGTACCAGAGATGCCCGTCGTTGCACGCTGCAGCAGCCCAGAATGCGCTGTGTCCCCCTACTCAAAGAAACTTGACAAAGAAGCTGAGACGATGACACTGAAACAGACTCGTTGGCCCCTCGATAGGAAAATCATGGAAAGACTCCCTCCCTCACTGTACAAAGGTAAGAAATGCTCAGGAAGTGCATCTGTAGACGGCGGGGGTAGCCATGTTGTAGCCCAGCCAGTATCTATGAGCATACATCCTGTCCATTCTCTAGGAACATAAAGCCTCCTGGTGCTGTGATCTCACTGGTAACTATAGTATAAGGAGACCTCAGTCACTCACAAAATGGCCGCCTTCGCTACATGATGTTAGAGCACTTATCCAACTGTATCACAGGACTGTTGTAATCTCCCTAGTTCTTCTTATTGTGACCTGTAGTAAACCCATTGTTCTCCATATTCATTGTGAAATAGAACCTTGCTCTATTTCTCATTTCAGCCTTGCAAGAAGCGTGTAAGGAGAAAGGAGGGCTCTACAATCAGATAACCAGTTACCTGCCCGTGCGACTGGCGTCTTACATAGCGATGCCTTGTACTCTGCCCGTGGAATCTGCCTATTCAATGGCTATGAGGTGAGGAAGGAGAGAGAGAGTGTGTGTGTGGGGGGGGGGGAGGTATATTTAGAATAGGTGCAGGCTGTGTTGTATGGGGCCCATGTGCAACACATGAGAGTGGATCATTCGGTAGATCGACACTGAAAAGGTCAACCACTATTGGTCGACATGGTCAAAGGGTCAACTTTTTCACTTTTTTTTTTTTCACTTTTTTTTTTTTCACTTTTTTTTTTTTCACTTTTTTTGGGTGTCTGTCGACATGGACACTGTATTGGTGTAACCGCCAGGGCCGTCTTTCCCATTGGGCTTAATGGGCAGTTGCCCAGGGGCCCAAGGATAGTAGGGGCCCACCACAATGGAGAAGATGGCACTGTCCTAGGGAAAGGCGGCAGGCGGTGTGTAGCGGGGATCCTGGCAGCGGCGGGTGGAGGGGACCCAGGCAGCGGTTGGCGTGTGCAGGGGACCCGGGCAGCGGGAGGCGTGTGCAGGGGACCCGGGCAGCGGGAGGCGTGTGCAGGGGACCCGGGCAGCGGGCGGCGTGTGCAGGGGACCCGGGCAGCGGGCGGCGTGTGCAGGGGACCCGGGCAGCGGGAGGCGTGTGCAGGGGACCCAGGCAGTGGGCGAAATGTGCAGGGGACCCGGGCAGCAGCGGGTGGCGGGGATCCGGGCAGCAGCGTGTGGCAGGGTCCGTCCAGGAAGCAGAGACCTTGATGTAGTGCTGTCTGCCGCCGGGCAGGAAGCGCTGCTGTGCTGATTTTGAAAAGACTGGCCATATGCTGATTGGCCGGACGCTCAGCCAATCAGCGCCCAGCCATTCTTTCCAAAATCTACAGCGCTTCCCGCACGGCGGCAAAAAGCACTACATCAAGGTCTGAGTTGCCGCTTCCTGGACAGACCTTTCCACCCACCGCTGCCCGGATCCCCGCCACCCGCTGCTGCTGCACATAGGTGAGGGGAGGGGGTTTGTGAGGGGAGGGGGGTTGTGAGGGGAGGGGGGCCCTCAAATTATTTTGCCCAGGGGCCCATTATATTCTTAAAACGGCCCTGGTAACCGCCCCACTGGGATGGTAACGAATGAACAAGTCTGTTTTAAAAGATACAAAAAAAAAAACAATGAAACTCCTATTGACTTTTTCCCATGTCGACACTTTACTTGTGTCAATCTTCTGCCTGTCAACCTAATGACCGTATAACGCACCACACATCCTACATTTATTATAAATATGCCTTATAATGAAATAGTGGGAGAGTCATCTTTTCGGTATAACCCCAGATTGGAGAATCGTGGAAAATCTCTGTGGCCTTGTATCCATGACACAGAAAGTGTTAATGCAGCACGTATGTTGTACACCAGTAATTTAGGTCTATGGAATACTAGCAATTTAAATAAGGATGGATCACAGTCCTGCCTTGTATACATTACGGGTAAGTCTATATATCTGGGGATGTGACACGGGAATAAGCTGGACGTGTTTCCCTTTGCAGATTAGTGGACTGGTTCCCTGATATTCCGGATGACGTCCGTTGGATGCAGGAGCAGATGTGTTCTGTGGCTGGTGCGGTGTATTACCAGGCGAGAAAGCGGTTACTCCCAGTAAGGTAGGTGGCCTACACCTTATCCCCCAAATTTTCCTACACTGAAGATATTCTAGGATCACACGTAGATGGTCACTGAGAAACCCCTTTGTGCATTGTAGTTCAAAAAGCAAAGCCAGTGGCAGAAATCCCACCAGTGCATGGGTTGAGGCACCAAGGGGAAAGGGAGCTTGGGAGATATTGGTCTACACCCCTTAAGGCCACATGATCTAGCTCAAGGCTGCCCAAACTGGTCTTCGAGATCTACCAACGGTCCACGTTTTCTAGATCCCCTAGCTGGTGCACAGGTGCAGTCATTACTAACTGTCACATTTCTTAGACCATCTAGCTAGGGCACAGGTGCCGTCATTACTAACTGTCACATTTTCAAACATGCTGCATTTATTCTTCCTGTAGGTCCACAGGGTGGCCTGATATACATGATCTTGAGGACCGTTTTGGCCACCCCTGATCTAGTTTATGCCAAGTGATGCCCCAAATTGCTCAGAAGTACAGAGCTTTGCCCCCTATATGCCATGTCAGTGGTAGGGATGGTGTATTCAAAGTTTACATTATTTTATTTTTTCCCCCTACTTCAATTTTCTTGTTCCTCTGCAGGCCGCCAGCCCACAGCACCCTGAGGAAGTGTCTCAGCCTCCCCTCTCAGTTCAGTCATGCCTCCGCCTATCTCTCCCCTAACACTTACTCTTCCATGGACCTTGAAAGCTGGGTGTTTGATTTCTCCTGCCCTGTGACCTCAGATGTTCAGGAAGCTGAATTGCACATGAGAAGACTTGGGTTCCCGTCCTCTCTCGGAAGTTCAGAAGACTCAGGAGTTGAGATGAACCTCTCCAGTGATGATCTGAACTCTTCCTCTTCTTCCTCCTCCGAGATTCCTTTCTAGGTTTTTTTACTGGAACTGAATAATAGAAATCTCAGCTGGTGCTTGAATCTCAGGAATGACATCAGTAACAAGAGCTAGATAGCCTAGGCTTGTAATGGGAGTGTGCTGTGACCAGACTGACGAAGAGTACTATTGGGTTGCCGCATCCTGCCCGGTTACCAGCGCTTACGTCTTGTGGATTAATCTTGATAAGTCGGAACCTTAATAGTCCACTTCCTGGTCTGACTGTACCAGGAAGTGATTTAAATTAGGACTGATCAATAGACCATTATTGGCACATGTTCTGCAGCCCTTCACCCTGGCTGCGCCAGTAGAGGATGGGGAGCAGCGATAGTGTTGTATACATTCCTTGTGTTAACCTTGATGCTGTGACGTGGGTGCGTTTTTGAGGCTAGAACAAGGAAGTTTTATTCCTACTTTATTTTAATTAAAAAAAAAAAAAAGTTATCCGCGCTGAATCAGAATCCTGGTATAAAATAAACAGTCCACCTAGAACCCAATTAGTGGCCAGTTCCAAGATGTCATGATGGGCTGATCAAATTCACTTTGTCCCCCTTCGCATACCCAGCAGTGATATTAAACTTTATGTAAATAATAAAAAGATAATTTTAGTAATCAAAGTAAAATAAAAAAAATTACGTATGATATATATTTTAAACAAGCCAACATTGTAGCACTTTGAGATGTTGAGAACCAATTTTCCTCTACCACTAGAGGTGCTGCCTACACCTGGAGCGGGAGAAGGATATTCAAATGTTTTTAGGCAATCCGTAGCCCCATATTCTGGATGGTCCTCATTGGCTAATTCACTTTTGCTGTCAATCATGTCTTTTAAACTTGACAAAAGTTTTGCTGCTACAGTGGAAATTGCTGCCTAAAACCTTTCCCATTCCAGAAATTACTATTTTAGTATTTGGGGATTTTTCTGGGGGTTTTGAGAAAAATGTATTAACACAAAGCGGGCACAAATTGGTTTCTGGGAGTGTTGCTAAGGTACGAGTGTCGCACGGTGGAGGCAGCCATATTGTCAGACTGGGCAGTATGAATTAATTCGATGCTAGTGTTGACCTATAGGCACAGTGTGCCCGTTTAGCTACTATTAGATTCATAGGCTACATTCTTATAATGGACAAAATGGCTGCCCCTCTACTTCACATTATCAAAGATGTTCCTTCACACTCAAATGATACCATTTTGTGGCTTACTCCTGCACAGCATGATGTTATGATGTGCGTTTATGTGGGACCTATAGTTTTCTGGTGGATTAAGTTTACCTCACAATGTTTACAAAAAGCTGATGCAAGTGGTGCTGCACATCTATCTTATCTGTACCTGGTGCTCCCACAACCTATTGATTTTACAAAAAAAGCACTGACTTCTGTGTTGTGTGAAGCATGTTACTCTTTTGCCATAGGAACCTACGGGAGCGAACAAAATGGCCGCCTGTACTTTGGCTTTAAAAATAAAGATGTTTGTTAATTGAACATCAAATTGCCAACAACACCAGATCTGTCTTAAAGCACACAAATAATACTAACGGAAAAAAGCCTTTTAAATATTTAAAATAATCACTGGACTAATTGGTGAAATGTGATTCTGTGCCAATGCCACAGGTTTATTCTGGTATGTGCGTTTTCTTTGTTGTATTGTCCTGAACCAGGGTTGGATAATAATGAATTGCCAACTATGGCTAAATAAAAAATATCACAAACTACATATGTGGCTGTGTATTTTATATTTCCTGCAAAGATGTGTTGCTGTGTCATTGTTCCCAAATGAAGGGAGCAATCTATAAAAAAAAAAAAAAAACATGAATAACTAATTCCGTGCTACCACCAATTAATTTAATCTGCCTTGAGTTCCCAGGCTACTAGCGTAATTAGAAATTGTGTCCCCCTGCACCCCCCCCCCCCCAAATTTTTTATTATAATTTTGACCCACATGCTCAGTGCCAGAGTTCTTCAGCTCTTCCAGGTAACGTCATGCATGCTGAACTCCCCTGACAGATGCTAGAGGTTCATTAGAACTTCTAGTATCTGTCTCCTCCATAGGCCACTTGAGGACCAGGGTTGGGAACCACTGACCTAGAGAGACTAAAAGATTGCCCTGAGCTTGGCATGTGTGTGTGTGTGTGTGTGTGTGTGCGCGCCCCCAAATTTGCCTGCCACCCATGTGCCATAGAGCCCTTTAAATAGCATTGATTTGCTCCCTGCAGCATTCCTACACTCGGTAGTTTTGGTGATGGAGATAAATAACCAGATCAATAAAGGCTCCCCCCCGACTGCACATCCCTGATGTAGGCTTATGTGCAATGAGATGGTGACAATGGATGCGTGTATGAGTAATGATGTCTGTAATCTGACTTTTGCACCAATGGTAAGGCTGCTGTACACTAAGGCCCTTATTCTGGTCTGTTCCCAGCAGGGCTGCTCATATGCAGGGTGCATGCACCCAGGACAGCTGGGGGGGGGGGGTTCCCATTAGCATATGGGCATAGACAAATCTAGGGGGTGGTCCGGGGGTGCACCAGACTGCCGCACACACACAATTTAAAGCAATGACAGCCGGGAAGAGAGAGCTGTATGCTGCCCGGGTCCATCTCCCAGAGATGGACCAGCGCTTCCCCGCCAGCTGCAGTGGCGCTAGGTAACCAGCGGGGTCTGGCGCCTCCGTACTAACGGCAGTGGCATTCAGCACCAGCAGCGGGGACCAACGCCCCCCCCCCCCCCCCCCCCCCCACGGCGGCACTATGAATCCAGCAGTGACAGCAGCTGGACTGGAAGTGAGAGAAAGATGTCCTTTCTGGTTGGTGGTGCATCACCTGGAGTAGTGGCTGCCTGGAGTCACTCCCATGGGGTAGTGGTAATGATTACAATGTGCTGGGATGGGGGATGGATATATGGAGAAGTGGGCAGTGACCAAGGTTCGGCCCAATCCCACTTGGCAACGAGCATGAAGCCCCCTTGGCATCGAGCTTGAAGCCCCTAGCATCAAGCAAGAACCCCCTAGCAATGAGCATGTAGGTAAGTGGCACTTATGTGTCAAATATGTAATAGGCAATACGTTGTTATATAGTATGTAATGGGCATCATGATGTGTGGCACAATGTGTAATGGCATTATGGACTTATGTGTACTTGATATTACAGCGTGTGGCTTTATGTGTAATGGGCATTATGGTGTGTGGTATAATGTGTAAAAGCACGCCCCTTTTTGTGATGCCATGCCTCCTTTTAATGAGACCACGCCCCTTTTTGCCGTGCGATAGTTACACTTTCTAAGTGAATGAGTCTAGGACCACCCATTACCAGATTTCTAGATTTGCCTATGCATATGGGTATATGTAACATCCATTAGCAAACCTGTGCGGGCGAGTTGGGGACACCACATCGAGCCGGTGCCGGGAGCAGACCTTACTGCTCACAAGTGGTGGTAGATGGTGGTCCGCTGGTAGTTAGTGGAACACCATCTACCACAACTTTTGAGCAGTAAGGTCTGCTCCCGGCACTGGCTTGATTACATATGAGCAACGCTGGTAGTAGCGGACCGGAGCAACACACAGCGCTGCACCTCCACCTATACCGGGACCCTTTCAAGCTTAACAGCACAGCACCACTGCTGACAGTATTGTACTGCACTTTTTGGAAGCTGGTTTTGAACCGTCCCAATATATATTCTAATAAAAATGAGCATTTCCTAAAATGACCACTTATTAAGGAGGATTATTGGGAAAGTTACGCTATTTCCTTTCTGGAACTACCCACTTTCAGCTGGACAAAACATTCAAATAGAGAAATAGTGGGTAAGAGCCATAATAGGCTCATATGTAATACCGTGATATATTTTTACAAATTGAATTTTATTATTCATTGTGTGGATATTATGTGCTGTATTATTAATGAATTCTATTTAGTCATTTTCTATATACATTTTTAATTCTATTTGTATGTTTAAATATAATGTATATATTCCTTTATTTAATAAATTCTAATCAGATCAACACAGTGCGCTCTCACATTGACAAACGCCAAGTGTGCAGATAGTGGTGATATAGGTGCGTGCAGCTCTGCATACTGGTGAATACACACATGTAATCATGCCCATGCGATTAAATAATGGCCCATTTTCCCTGTGTTCTATGGGATGTGAGCCGCTGAGTAGCGGTTATCTCTCCCTGCCCTGTGCCAAGTAACGTGCTGCGACCGTGATCTATACAAAGCCTGCGGTAAATGCAGACACAAGTTAAAGTCTGTAGCACGTTCTGTTCTTCTCCTCTTGGAACAGGTTTTGCTGTATGTGGCCGAGCAGGAAATACAGATCCCCTAAGGAGCTGCACGTACATGATTCTGTTCCTGCCTCCAACATGTCATGAATGTAAAGAATGATGACTGTAGGGCAGTGAGGGCCAGCAGCCTTAAGCCAGGTACACACTAGATCAGGCCTGTCCAAACTGTGGCCCTCCAGCTGTTGTGAAACTACACATCCCAGCATGCCTTGATATAGTTTTAGCATTCCCTAATAGCAAAACTGTGACAAGGCATGATGGGTCTTGTAGTTTCACAACAGCTGGAGGGCCATAGTTTGGACATGCCTGCACTAGATGGTTAATCGGACTAGATATCATTTAGACGTGGATCAGAACGATATATCGGTCACATCACTTAGTGTGTATCCCTGCCGGTGGTTACGTCCGTGCTTGCCATTTGGTGTTCTGCATGGCCAATTGGGCGACGGCCTGCATTTTAAATGTGGCGGGCAGCGCTCCATCACAAGTCATCCACTGCGTTGTGCAGTATGTAGGGATGGAGCGATGTATCGTATCATCACTAGTACACATATCGTGTACCCAGCATTAGTAGCTGGCCGCTAGTCAGCCCTAAGATAACCCATGGTCTTGGCTTTGATAACACTTTGCAGACCCTCCAACATGAGGTACACAATGCTCTGCTCCTCTTATACCCCTTTCACATTGCCAAAATAACCCGGTTTGGACCAGATGGATGCTGTACAGCAGGGATGAGGCCCATTTGGCCCTCCAGCTGTTGCTGAACTACACATCCCAGCATGCACTGCTACAGTTTAGCTATTTGGCCATGCTAAAACTGTAGCAAAGCATTCTGGTATGTGTAGATCAACAACAGCTGGAGGGCTGAAGGTTCCCTATCCCTGCTGTACAGGGTTAGGGGAAATTAATGCTTTTACAGGTGATCGGGAACCACCTGGGAGAGAAGGCAACCTGTGCGCTGTTGTGATAACTTCATATATGGGCATATGATGCCAAACTAAATATTTTTATTATAAGATACGGAAAGTTGTGTTATAAACTTGTATGTATATATATATATATATATATATGGATGTCTTCACAGAAGACATATTAGACTTTCACGGAAAGCAATGAATTCATTATTAATATAATAGACATTTATTGGAACAACATGGAGCGCCCCTCAGCAGGGCGAGTTGGACTATGCCAGCAAGAGATTACATATAGATTAAATAACGGGACCCTGCCAAAGTCCCCCGCTTGAAGGGGAGGCTACTTCAAACTGATGGTGGATTTTGTTAAATAAAGTTTTTCTGCTCGAGAGCAGAGCGGGCAAAGAGGGAGCGCGAGGTGTTATATAAAAAGAAAGGAGCCGTTTACGGAGTGCGCAGTTCGCCTGAGGAGATGGAGAAAAGCAGAGCAGCGCAGCATAGCTGAAGCAGACGCTGCTGGCGAAAAGTAAAAGTGATACTGACCCGGTGACGAGCGGTGATCCGGCGGGGCCAGCCGCTGAGTGACAGCGGGAGCCGAAGGAGACCCCAGACGCGTCACACGGGAGGTGCCGTGGTAGGCCGCGTCATCCATAGGGCGGGCCAGAGCGAGCCGCATCTTCCCCAGAACAGCGGAGACGGAGGCGGCGCCGGGTGAGTCCGGAGGCTGCAGAGGCGGGGGAAGTATTGGTGAGCATGGCAGCATCTGAGACGGTGACTGACAGCTGTAGGCGGCCGCATCATCAAGAGGGCGGCATCCTGAGGCGGAGATCCAGCGGGCCCTGCAGCATACTAGCCGGAAGGTGGGAGTGGTGAGTGGAGACCCGGCCCCAAAAGAGGCAGGCTAAATCAGTGTAGGCTCACAACCACTACAAGCGCCCCCTACTGTTATAATTTAAGAGCTGCCCACACCACATAAGCAGCAATCAATTTAAGGTCCATATCGCTGCCCATGAAGTTGCCAAGCAACTGAATAGTGAAGTAAGGAGACAGTAGAAAATCATCCTGCACCTTTAAAAAGGACAAGTACTTCAGGCATACTATTAGTCTTCAGAGGTCTCTGTTAAGGACACAGTATATAGAGACTTTCATTGGTTTAATGTTCAGTGGTTATACAGAACTGGCCAGAGATAACCACATCCAACGATTCACTCACCTCTTCAGCGAGATAGGATTCCTTCAGGGATTATAGTTACACAAAAAGGGATTTTTGTAAGAACTTACCGTTCGAATCCCTTTCTCTGATATGGTCCTGGTGACACAGCTCAACACTGGGATGTAGGAGGGTCCGAAGGAGCCAGGCACCTATCCTAAAGCTTTAGAGGGTAGGCTCCTCCCCTACTGCATCCCTGGACTCTTCAGTTCATCTTTCAAAGCCACTGGAATACATTAACTCAGTACAAACGCCTGCACATATTATATGCACATTTTATAACAGAAAACTGTTAACTTTTAACCATTTTAACATGAACATCATGAAACTTCTGGCATACTTACTGAGCGTAAGGGAGGGATCGCTGTGTCACCAGGACCATATCAGAGAAAGGGATTCGAACGGTAAGTTCTTACAAAAATCCCTTTTTCTCTTTCAATGGTCCTGGTGACACAGCTCAACACTGGGACGTTCCAGAGCCGGTCCTTTGGGAGGGTACGCTCAGGTCTGCAGCTCTCAGCACTGCTCGCCCGAATGATGCGTCCTCCGACGCGAACTCATGGAATCTATAGAATTTGGCAAATGTGTGAACAGATGACCAAGTGGCAGCTCTGCAAACCTGCTCAGCTGTGGCCCCATGTCGAACCGCCCAAGAGGTGGCAACTGACCTGGTGGTATGCGCATTTATTTTGGCCGGTACTGGTCTACCCACTTTGGTGTATGCAAAGGCTATCACAGACCGCAACCACCTAGCAATAGTCTGCTTAGATGCAGGCCAACCAATCTTGTGTACGTCATACAATACCAACAATGTGTCAGTCTTCCTGACACTCTTCACTCTGTCCACATATATGCGTAAGGCACGCACAACATCCAAAGTTCTCAACTTGTCCCTTTTCTTAGAACCCTCTGGGGGTTGAAACACAGGTAGAACTATCTCCTGATTTAAATGGAAGGTAGATACCACCTTCGGTAAAAACTGAGGCACTGTTCTTAAAACAGCCCTGTCATCATGAAAAATTAAGAAGGGAGATTTACATGACAAAGCTCCCAATTCTGAAACTCTTTTAGCAGATGCTACTGCTAACAAAAACACTAGCTTCCACGTGAGAAACTTAAAGTCAGCCGACCTTAAAGGTTCAAAAGGTGCCTTTTGAAGGCATTCCAAAACCAGTGATAGATCCCAAGGTGCTACTGGTTGCTTGTAAGGAGGTTTCAACCTGGATACTCCTTGTAAAAAGGTTTGAATTTCCGGCAAAATGGCTATCTTTTTCTGGAAATAGATGGACAAGGCCGAAATCTGCACCTTCAGTGACTGAAGGCTTAGGCCCGATGAAAAACCATCTTGTAAGAATTCCATCATTCTTGATAGCTTAAAATGAGATGTATGAGCCTTTCTTCTCTCACACCATCGAATGTAAGTCTTCCAGACTCTATAATAATTTGCCGAAGATACAGCTTTTCTGGCTTTTATCATAGTCTGTACTACTGCCTCAGAAAACCCTTTTCTTTTCAAAATGGTGGTTTCAATAGCCAGGCCGTCAAAATCAATCGATCTGAATCCAGGTGATTGAATGGGCCTTGTCTTAGAAGGTCTGGTCTCAGAGGTAGACGCCATGAGTCCACAGACAACCTCTGAAGCCTCGAGTACCAGGATCTCCTTGGCCAATCCGGGGCCACTAAGATCACTGGAACCTTCTGCCCCTGTATTTTCTTCAGAAGTCTCGGTAACATTGGTACTGGTGGGAATGCATAAAGGAGATCTCCCTGCCAGTGAATAGTCATGGCATCCACTGCCTCCGCTAGTGGATCCCTTGTTCTGGCATAGAACCTGGGCACTTGACGGTTGATCCTGGATGCCATCAGGTCCACATCCGGAGTTCCCCACATCGAAGTGATTTGGTGAAACACCTGAGGGTGTAAGCTCCATTCCCCTTCCTTGAGCTCCTCCCTGCTCAGGAAGTCGGCTTCTATATTCTCTATTCCTGGGATGAATATAGCCGATACAGCTGGAACATTCTGTTCCGCCCATAGGAAGATTCTGGACACCTCCCACATGGCCAATTTGCTGCGTGTACCTCCCTGGTGATTCAGATACGCCACCGCTGTGGCATTGTCGGTCTGAATCCTCAAAGGGAGGTTCTGTAACCTGTCTCCCGCCAAGGAAATGACTTTCCAGACAGCTCTCAGCTCCAAGATGTTGATTGGTAACGCTGATTCCTCTGCCGTCCACAGGCCCTGAAGCCTGAGATCCAGGACTATTGCCCCCCAGCCCCTGAGACTGGCGTCGGTAGTTACTATCAACCAGTCCCAGGTCTGTAATGACCGACCCCACTGAAGGGAATCTACTTCTGTCCACCATTTCAAGGATTCTCGGGTGTCCGAAGACAGCACTATCATCTCGGATTTCATGGTCAAAGTGTCTCCTGACCAAGCTGACAAAATGTTCCATTGGAACCTCCGAGAGTGGAACCTGGCAAATTGAAGCGTCTCGAATGACGCCACCATCTTCCCCAGGAGCTTGAGGCACCTCCATACTGAAATGCTCTGAGCCCTGAGAATCTCCTGGACTAGGGTGACCAGATCCCTGGCCTTTACCTCCGGGAGGAATACCCGATGAAGATGGGTGACCAGTATGACTCCCAAGAATTGGAGCCTTTGTGACGGTACCAACTGAGATTTTTGCAAATTTAAAATCCAGCCGTGAGCCTGCAAAAAACTGATGGCCTCTGCCAAGTGACTCTGCAGCATGGCTGCTGACTCTGCTTTGAACAGGAGATCGTCCAAATAGGGTATTACTGTGATTCCCCTGAGCCTCAGCACCGCCGCCATTACTGACATTATCTTTGTGAATACCCTTGGCGCGGTTGCTAGCCCAAAGGGTAACGCCCGGAATTGTAAATGCAGGTCTCCTATGGCAAACCTCAACAAGGTCTGATGCTCCGGGTGTATAGGAACGTGCAAATATGCGTCCTGGACATCCATGGACGCCAAAAATTCTCCCTGGTCCAGACTCAGGAGTACTGACCGTAGAGACTCCATTTTGAAATGGTCTACCCATAAATGAACATTTAGAGACTTCAAATTTAGTATTGGTCTGAAAGACCCGTCTGGTTTGGGCACCAGGAACAGCGTGGAGTAAAAGCCTTTCTTCCACTCTGTCTTGGGGACTAGTGTCACCACTCCTTTTTCCAAAAGGGAGTGCGCTGCTCTCACAAGAGCTGTACGCAGCCGTGCCTCCTTTGGTAAGGATGTGGGAATGAACCTCTTCGGAGGTGGCCCTCTGAAAGGGATTTTGTAACCCTGTGTTATGATGTCTAGCACCCAGGCATCCTGGTCTAGAGAAGCCCAAGCGTCCCTGAAGAGTGTGAGACGCCCGCCCACTTTTGTCACTGTCGGGCAAAGCCCCTGACAGTCATGCAGAGGGTTTATCCTCTCCTTTATTGGCAGGCTTCTTGTGAAAAGAGCCAAATTTTGACTTTTGTGTCTTGCCTCTAGAGGGCTGAAACCTTCCCCTGAACGACTGTCCTCGAAAGGACGCACCACCTCTAGGGGAGGGCCGAAAGGACGGCTTAAAAGCAGAAAATCTGGACGTCTGCTTTGCTGAGGAGGCCGGCAGGAATGTACTTTTGCCGCCTGTGGCCTGTTTTATAATCTCCTCTAATTCGGTACCAAAGAGTACCTTTCCTTTGAAGGCTAATGTTTCCAGAGCCTTCTTGGACTCATTGTCTGCTTCCCAGGCTTTAAGCCAAAGCACTCTCCTGGCATTAATGGAGACTGTGGACACTCGGGTTGCCATTTTAATAGCTTCCTCCTCTGCTTCAACTGCATATTCTGCTGCTGCCTTAATCTTTTCTGCAAGCAGTAATGCACCCGGGTCAGCCTGCAGCATGGTGCATAATTCACCAGCCCACTCTATCATGGCCTTAGAAACCCAGGCTGAAGCAATAAGGGGTCGTAAGGTAAACCCCACCCCTTCAAAGATAGCCTTGAGGTTTCCCTCCAGCTTTTTATCCACAGAATCTTTAAAAGCTGCACCGCCCTGTACTGGTAATACAGTAGCCTTGGACAAACGTGCCACTGAAGCGTCCACAACTGGGACCCTTTCCCAGAGCTCCGCATGAGACTCTGGCATGGAGTACAGATTTAGGAATCGTTTTGGCCTCTGAAGCCTCTTATCAGGAGTTTTCCAAGCCCCTTCTAACAATTCCTGTAACCCCTCATCTGAAGGAAAAGTAACAGCCTCCTTCCGCTGTCGCTTAAAAACACCTTTAACAGGAGTCTTATCCTCCACAGTCAGCTTTAAAGCCTGCTTCACAGCTACAATGAGATCCTCTATACCAGCAGCAGAGTTCTCTTCCAAATCATCACCCTGATCCCAGGGGATGTCAGTATACTCTCCTTCCTCTTCATCTACCACAGTAGTTAAAGCATAAGACCTTCTAGGGGTCCCTGCCACATCATCCATTTTGTCCAGCATTTCACTGAACCTGTTAATCCCTTTTGCAGTATCCTGCATCACCTGGATAAGTGCAGGATCTGCCTGGGTAAGAGGCAAGGAGCCAGACGACTGCTGAGATGATGGCATAGGTCTCTGTGATTCTACCAGCCCATCACTCTGCCTGTCCAAAAGCTGCACCAAAGCGTTTACTGACCTGCCTAGGGCCCTGGCCCACGCAGGTTCCATATGCTCTGCCCTATGGGGATCACTGCCCATGGGTCTCACATCAGCGCAAGTAATACATAAGCCCCCCTTGGCCATCTGCTCAGGGACAAACTTTTGTGTGCAAACATTGCACGCGCTCAGTGCATTAAGGGCTCCCTCCCCCAAAACCACAGCCTGATGCTCAGACATGATGCAAGTGATAAATGTATATCTATCAGTATACACAGTGCAAACAATGTACAAGCGTTTATACAGAGGCAATGCACCCAATCACTTATCTGTCTGTTGGTTTCAACTGCGGGGAAGCGATGCCCAGGAAATCCAAGTCACTCTGCCAGGATCAGTAAGCCAGCTCAGCTCCGCTGCAAGCGTTCTGAAAGGCGCCAAAGTCAGAGTGAAGGAAGAGACCACAGGTCCCTGCTGCTGCGGGGTCCGTGACCTTTTGGCGCCAACCACCCCCAGCAAGCCGCTCCTTAGGTAGGATTTCCTAGTTCCAGTGTCTCCCCCTCAAATGGGGATCACTTGGAACATGCCTGTCACAACGCTGCTGTCCTCTCATCTAGGAGCTCAGCGTGTAAGCTCCGCATAAAATGGCCGCCGCCATCACGGAGCGCCTGTCCCCCATGATCCCCACCTAAACGTGGAGCCGGTTTCAGGGTACTCCGGAGCCCAGGCAGCCTTTTAGAAAAGGCTATAAGCGCTGCACAGGGGGACCAGACAGTGTCTCCCTTGTGCACAGTGAGCTGACAGGACGCGCTTCTGTCAGCTCCTGCTGCGCAAGCAGTGTGAGGATTCACTATGAGAATCCTCACACTGTGCCTACCTAGCTAGGGTAAAAGTTAATAAAATAATAAAAATCCCCTAACTACTCTAATTCTTCGGCTGCTCCTGCAGCCCTTTAGAATAGCACCCACTCCAGTGGGCACCTAACACGAACTGAAGAGTCCAGGGATGCAGTAGGGGAGGAGCCTACCCTCTAAAGCTTTAGGATAGGTGCCTGGCTCCTTCGGACCCTCCTACATCCCAGTGTTGAGCTGTGTCACCAGGACCATTGAAAGAGAAATTACTGTTAACAGATACCACAAAAACTAAGACAGCATCGCATAGATTACAGTGTATCCAGTCAGCTCAGGGGAAGCTAATTCAACATAACCTTAAAGGAATAGCAATTAACATTGCAATTAACGGACAGCTGGGAAGCAGTGCGAAAGATCAGATACAGGGAGACAAAGAGCAGATGGATTAACCCACCTGTCTGAGCCCCAATCTTATTTGTCATTAGTCCTCTACTTCTCACCACTTTCCAGTAAGGAGTCAGTGATTTAACTGAACAGAATTTATACTAATAAAACAGTCGTGGTTAACGGATTACAAATACACAGTGCGAATCCATTCCCAGTGAGGAACTTTAACAACTTCAGGAACGAACACTATTGTAAACTAAAAGCGCTTATTTTTCCTTTTAATAGACAGAGACTAGTGTACACTCATTTTATTATACATTATTGCGCAATAATAATACAAAGGTTACCATCCAAGTTAGATGTGGTATTAATGTGTGTTAATTGATTTAAAGCAAGTATTGACCTGTTTATTGATTTTAGCAAGTACAGGTAGGGTTGTTAACCTGTCCTCTTTAAGGAGTTGTATCGAGCAGAAAAGCGAATAGAGGAGGACAGCAGACTACAGTTCCTGTGTAATAAAAATTGAGTTGCAATTGTAAGATTTATTGATGCATATATGCAAATTTAATGTTGTATGTTTATTGATGGTATTTGTTACGCAGGAATAAATTAATTATTAATTCAGAAAGTACTAAATTATTTACCTACCACCAACTGCACATCTGCACAAGAAAAGAATACTGATCAGTGATTGTGAAGGATTTCACATTTGGCGTCTGACGAACAGGATACGTATATCAAAATCTGAGAAAACCCAACCCAGCGTCACTCAAAATGTCTCAAGACGATAGTCAGGAGAGACAAGAAGATATGCTTGGCAACGAGATCCAAGGAGATGCAGTGGCTAAAATAAGTTCAACGGCACGTAAACCGGCAGTGATAACTATGCCCTATTACTTGGGGGCGCCATGGCTTCCCACTTATACTGGAGATATGAGAACGACTGAAACCAATGCGTTCCGCGACTTCAGGGAACAAATCGAGACCATGTTCCAAGTGTATAGGTTAGATGAAGACCAACAAGTGGAGATCCTTTTGGCTCAACTGAAGGGGTTTGCAAAAAGGGAAGTGAAATCGTGGCCGGAAAGTCAAAAGAAATCGGCAAAGGACATACTGAACAAATTGGCAAAAGTGTTCGATGAGAAGACTCTATCGGAACTTAAAACACAGTTTTATTCTAAAAAGCAGCAACCGCATGAAACGCTACGAGAATATGCTATAGAATTACAGGAGGCATTAGAGGATATAAAGTTGTGTGCCCCAAGAGAACCGATTGAGGAAGATGAAACCTTAACTAATCAATTCCTCGATGGAATCTACGACGCAAATACGAAAGGACAAGTAAAAATGTTACATCGACAAGAATCACCTATAAGCTTTGCAGACTTCAAGGACTTGATAACAAGGGTGTTAGGTGATAAGCCCAAAAAAGGAACTACCTTTGGATCCGTTGAAACCGTTTTTCAGCAAGTTCAATCTGCTGCCTTTAAAGACCCCATCGAAGAAATGAAAGAACAAATTGCTGAATTGACACAAGGCATGACTGATCTTTGTCGAGAATTGAGAACACTGAAAGAGACGCAGACACCACAGAGACCCATCTGCAGGCGTTGCCAAAGGAGCGCGCATATTGAGCGAAATTGCCGCAGTACAGAACATTTCAACAGAACTCCCGAGGTCCGGGACCAACCATCGAGAGAATCTTCAGGAGAAGGTCCCACCTCGCAAAAATGGATACCAAAATTCATTGGGTGTTGCCCTACCATTGAAATCAAAGTGAATGGAGTCAGCATACCAGCATTGTTGGATACCGGGTCACAAGTGACTACAATTCGATGGGATGAGTTCATTAAGCATTGGAGGAAAGAAAGTATCATAGCCACACCACCGGCCGGGTTGAATTTGTTAGCCAGCAATGGACAACGTATCGAGTGTTGCGGATACTTTGAAGCTGAGATTAAGATAGGACAAGCTCATCTCCTCAATCAAGGATGTTTAATTACGGCCGTTAAAGAAAAATGGTTACCGCCCATAATTATAGGAATGAATGTCCTAAGAAATTGCCCGGAAGAACTAATCTCGACACTGACACAAAAATCGTACAGCCTACCTCAGACTCTGAACCGAATTATGCAGCACACTATCTATGGCCGGAGAAGCCAGGTAGAGAAGAGAGTGCTGGCTACTCAGGTACAAGGAACTGTCACGTGGTTTAATGTCCGGAAGAGGTATGGCTTCATCAACAGGAATGATACAAAAGAGGATGTCTTTGTCCATCAGACGGCCATAAAGAGAAACGACCCCAAGAAATTTCTGTGCAGTGTTGGAGAGGGCGAGACGGTTGAATTTGATGTGGTAGAAGGAGAGAAGGGTGCTGAGGCAGCCAACGTGACGGGCCATGGCGGCGTACCAGTTAAAGGAAGCCAGTTTGCTCCCAACAGACGTCAGTTCCACAGATGGTCTTACCAGCCAAAATTAGAGGATGCTGCCGAATCTGGTGGAGAAAGCATCAGTACAGACCAAGCAAGTGAAGGGGAGAAAAGGGAAGAAGTGTTCCCTCCGCAGAGACCCATCCAGTGCAGAAGTCCACCGCCATTCTCCCACAGGCAACCTTTTGATAGGGGAAACAGAGCAGCGAATCAGGAGCTTGACACTCTCCCTGAGGGGACGGAAGTGATACAGCCCGATGGGGTGTATGGAATAAGAAGAGGTGGAGATGACCACCAAGTTCTTAAGATGGTACACAGAAACCAAATCGAGCCATGCCAGGACTGTACAGAGGAAGACGCAATACCACAAGTCCCCTACCATCCTCTGGAAGACCCAGTATATCTTAAGCGCCTTAGGGAAATACTCCTCGTAGAGAAAAGAAGAGAGGCCAAGGAACGTGGCCCATTCGTCCAAAAAGAAGGTGTACTCATTAGAAGTCCCCAAGGGGTGAAACCCCTCCGATTCAGAGACTAATCAAAACTTGTTTAAAGTAAATAAGGGTTTATGATAAAAATTTAAATTCTCTTGATTCAAAGGCATGTAATGTGTTGCAATGTTTGATATATAGATATATATGTAGTATGTTGATGTATTAAATTATATAAAGTCCATTGCCTGAGGACATGCAATGCTTTACCGGGGAAAAATGTGATAACTTCATATATGGGCATATGATGCCAAACTAAATATTTTTATTATAAGATACGGAAAGTTGTGTTATAAACTTGTGTATATATATATATATATATATATATGGATGTCTTCACAGAAGACATATTAGACTTTCACGGAAAGCAATGAATTCATTATTAATATAATAGACATTTATTGGAACAACATGGAGCGCCCCTCAGCAGGGCGAGTTGGACTATGCCAGCAAGAGATTACATATAGATTAAATAACGGGACCCTGCCAAAGTCCCCCGCTTGAAGGGGAGGCTACTTCAAACTGATGGTGGATTTTGTTAAATAAAGTTTTTCTGCTCGAGAGCAGAGCGGGCAAAGAGGGAGCGCGAGGTGTTATATAAAAAGAAAGGAGCCGTTTACGGAGTGCGCAGTTCGCCTGAGGAGATGGAGAAAAGCAGAGCAGCGCAGCATAGCTGAAGCAGACAGCGATGCTGGCGAAAAGTAAAAGTGATACTGACCCGGTGACGAGCGGTGATCCGGCGGGGCCAGCCGCTGAGTGACAGCGGGAGCCGAAGGAGACCCCAGACGCGTCACACGGGAGGTGCCGTGGTAGGCCGCGTCATCCATAGGGCGGGCCAGAGCGAGCCGCATCTTCCCCAGAACAGCGGAGACGGAGGCGGCGCCGGGTGAGTCCGGAGGCTGCAGAGGCGGGGGAAGTATTGGTGAGCACGGCAGCATCTGAGACGGTGACTGACAGCTGTAGGCGGCCGCATCATCAAGAGGGCGGCATCCTGAGGCGGAGATCCAGCGGGTCCTGCAGCATACTAGCCGGAAGGTGGGAGTGGTAAGTGGAGACCCGGCCCCAAAAGAGGCAGGCTAAATCAGTGTAGGCTCACAACCACTACAAGCGCCCCCTACTGTTATAATTTAAGAGCTGCCCACACCACATAAGCAGCAATCAATTTAAGGTCCATATCGCTGCCCATGAAGTTGCCAAGCAACTGAATAGTGAAGTAAGGAGACAGTAGAAAATCATCCTGCACCTTTAAAAAGGACAAGTACTTCAGGCATACTATTAGTCTTCAGAGGTCTCCGTTAAGGACACAGTATATAGAGACTTTCATTGGTTTAATGTTCAGTGGTTATACAGAACTGGCCAGAGATAACCACATCCAACGATTCACTCACCTCTTCAGCGAGATAGGATTCCTTCAGGGATTATAGTTACACAAATTACTGTTAACAGATACCACAAAAACTAAGACAGCATCGCATAGATTACAGTGTATCCAGTCAGCTCAGGGGAAGCTAATTCAACATAACCTTAAAGGAATAGCAATTAACATTGCAATTAAGGACAGCTGGGAAGCAGTGCGAAAGATCAGATACAGGGAGACAAAGAGCAGATGGATTAACCCACCTGTCTGAGCCCCAATCTTATTTGTCATTAGTCCTCTACTTCTCACCACTTTCCAGTAAGGAGTCAGTGATTTAACTGAACAGAATTTATACTAATAAAACAGTCGTGGTTAACGGATTACAAATACACAGTGCGAATCCATTCCCAGTGAGGAACTTTAACAACTTCAGGAACGAACACTATTGTAAACTAAAAGCGCTTATTTTTCCTTTTAATAGACAGAGACTAGTGTACACTCATTTTATTATACATTATTGCGCAATAATAATACAAAGGTTACCATCCAAGTTAGATGTGGTATTAATGTGTGTTAATTGATTTAAAGCAAGTATTGACCTGTTTATTGATTTTAGCAAGTACAGGTAGGGTTGTTAACCTGTCCTCTTTAAGGAGTTGTATCGAGCAGAAAAGCGAATAGAGGAGGACAGCAGACTACAGTTCCTGTGTAATAAAAATTGAGTTGCAATTGTAAGATTTATTGATGCATATATGCAAATTTAATGTTGTATGTTTATTGATGGTATTTGTTACGCAGGAATAAATTAATTATTAATTCAGAAAGTACTAAATTATTTACCTACCACCAACTGCACATCTGCACAAGAAAAGAATACTGATCAGTGATTGTGAAGGATTTCACACTGTGACAGGTCAACTGTTGTGGGGCTACACATCTCAGCCTGCCCTGCCATAGGGATTCTGTTAGGCGCAGTGGTGTCAAACTCATGGCCCTCCAGCTGTTGTGGAACTACATGTCCCAGCATGCCCTACCCCAGTTTTAGCAATCCCTTATATAAAATCTGTGGTAGGGCATGCTGAAACAATGACGACGATGACCGACCAACCAACCAACCAACCACGTGTTAGGGCATGTTAAAACTATGGCAGGGCAGGCTGGGATATGTAGTTCCACTGCAGCTGGAGTGCTACAGCCTGCCTACTCCTGCTCTATATACTGAAAGCTAATGTAGCTGAGAGGTTGCTATTGGCAACACCTCCATGATCCGTCCTGACATTATTATCAGCAGCCCTTTATCGATTCTCAGTCCCTCAGGCTCAGCTTCCCTGCCCGCCCCTGTCACGTGACCCCCGGAAGCAGCAGCGCGATTGGCCGGACACGGCCGCGTCTATCAGGCGACTGACCAATCGGAGAGAGAAGCGGGCGGGGTTTTCCGGCGGTGTCATGGCGGCGCCCAGGTCCGAGTGACAGCTTTTGGCCGGCCGCTGTGTGGAGGTGAAATCCGGGGTCAGCGCGGCAGACTCTCCCGGACTGAGATACAGGAGGCATGGGGACGGTGCACGCCCGGGTGAGGCACGGAGAGGGTGCTGCGGGCAGCTGCTGGTGACCTTCCCCGGGGGAAGGGGACCAGTCGGGTGTGGGGGGTGGTTACAAGATGCGGTTGAGTTTGGGGCACTGTGGAATGTGTAGAGGGGGTTGCAGGGTGTAATGACCCCTATGGTATCCTCATGAGGTCACTCAGATGATGTATTAGGTGCACCACAAATTCCTGGCACCCCCTAATGCTTGGGACTTGGCAAGGGGGAGCATACCTCCCAACTGTCACGATTCCGTCGGGACAGTCCCGATTTTCGGGTCCTGTCCCGACGTCCCACCCGCGGCAGGCATTGTCCCGCTGCGGGGGGGTGGCAGTTGGGAGACCCCCCAATGTAGTAGAATAGACGCTGTGCGCATGCGCACAGCGTCTATTCTCGTATGAAAATGAGGTCGCGGCTAATTAGCATAAGCCGCGCCCTCATTTGCATACGCCACGCCCCCTTTTCGGACGCTCGCGCGGCTTCGCCGCGCGAGTGTCCCTATTTCTTAACATGAAAAGTTGGGAGGTATGGGGGAGTGATGGCAGCAAGGCCTCCTATGCCAATTCCAACACTTACACGTTATCCTAGGTGCCCATAAGTAGTCACAACATTGGGGTAGTGTTATACCAATGCGTTTTGCAGCGCAACACAACCCTGATGCTGCTTGCTGTGCCACCAGACCTGTATCCCCCACAATAGATGATTAGGAAGTTACTAAGGGCGAGATGCTCCAAACATAAAATGCCGTAAAAATACAGTTTTCTGAGATTTTACTGCATTTTCATATGCAGCAAAGCCCCACCGCCGGGGCTTCGCTGTGGGGGGTTACGCCAGTTCTACATGTCGTAACCCCATAGAAGTCTATGGGCTTCCCTTCGCTTCCGCCTCGCCAAACCGCTCCACCTCCCCCCCCCTCCCCCACCTGTGTCCGGGCAGCCTCCTGCTGTGCTGCCCGCTCCAGTGACCTCCTCCTCCCTGCACCACTTCCGGGTGCAGGGAGGAGGAAGCGGAGCCCTGGCAGCCAGGTAAGGGTCCAGGGAGGGAGGGGGGGACCACTGCACATCGCCGGCCACAACGCAAAGGACAGCTTTTAACACAAGAGCTGTCCTTTGCGTTAATAATCGCATTTGTGGCAGAGGATGATAGAGAATCCCACCCTAAGTATTAAATAATAATAACTTCTCCATGTATTTTCTCTCCAGAGTCTGGATCCCCTCCCTATGGAGGGGCCGGACTTCGGCTCCGCAGATGACGTTGCAGATCTGGTAGAAGTAGAACCCCAGAAAAAGCAGGAAATTTTGGAGAACAAAGATGTAAGTACCGTAGCCTGCCCTTATCGGTGCACATTGGTTACTTTCTCTAATTAGCAATCACCTTATTAGAAAGATATCCATTGGTAACGCTTTCTGTGTCTCAATAAGGTTGTGGTTCAACGTGTGCACTTTGAAGGCCTGGGAAGGACAAAGGATGACCTCATTATGTATGAGATTAGTGATGTCTTTAAGGCTAAGAATCTTATTGATGTAAGTATACAATGTTTCTGTTTATATATTCCTATTTGCATATGGTCATCTGCAGTGGCGGCTCTACCTTATGGAAGGAGGGGGCTGCTGCTGTCCGCGATGCAGGCACTTCCCCCTGCCGGTGCAGCACCTCCTGGTCCCCGTTACAGGCGTTCTGTGGGCTTCTTCAGCAACAGCCCATAGTAGGGATATCATAGTCCTAGTGCCTGTATTACACAGATGATAGGCACAGGGACCTGCGCATGTCTGCAGTACCGACATAGGATTTTACGGGCTGCCGAGGCATCCTGGAGGGAAGGAACACCTCCCAATTTGACGGACTTGGTGACTGGCAGGTCAGACTTCCAATAGGAAGTCACTGCCGGTCACAGTGAAGCCAGTGCAGTCTCACAGACTTCATCTGGCTTCACTACAGTGGTGGATGTTACCTGGGGGGGCTGCAGCCCATAGGTAAAAACCACCACTGGTTATCTGTATTTTTAGCGATGCCTGGCTATGGGCAATAGTGGTTAATACTGTATGGACTATGCACTAATTTCTAGTCCACTTTTGTGGGATATATGGAATAATCTGCAAAGATATTGCAGTCATACCAAAAACTTTTGAGCCTTACAATATGCTTTCACAAAGACCTATAATACTCTAAATCAGATAACATTATACATCAGAACAATTAATAGTTCATTCACAGATTAAGCTGTAAAAAAAAAAATAATGACGACTGTGGGGAGAAAGCTAATAGTGAGCATAATTAATATAACAACATCCTAATACCAATATTTTCAAACTCCTAATGTAATGCAATAAAAATATTATTATAATAATCAGTTATAATAATACGACCACGTCAACACTGCACAATGCTTATCTAGAAATGAGTGAGTAGAGCTTGAACATCTGGTTTACTGGGCTTCGGCCAACTACTTTACTGCTATTGGGGAGGGGGTTGTTTGCATTACATATTTCGGAATTACATATTTAATTTGGATTGATGCAATTACTGTGCACAAATCTTTCATTTACCAGGTCATGACAAAGTCCCATAATGCCAGGGAGAAGATGCTCCGAATGGGGATATTTAGAGAGGTGGAAGTCCTGATCGATACTTGTGAAGGTGAGTGTAAGCGATAAAGCAGATTCTAAATATGTATAGGATGAAATAACAGGGTCTATATAAGTGAATCCTTTATATCAACCATAAGGCTGTAAATAAAAAACAAAATGAATTTGCAAATCATCCTATTTGCTCACTGATGTAGATTTTAAACAAAGAACAACCTGTCGCTCTTTACTCTTACGTTCTAGGTGATGATGCTCTTCCAAATGGTTTGGATGTCACGTTTCAAGTCACAGAGTTGAGGAGGTTAACCGGGAGTTATAATACCATGGTTGGCAACAACGAAGGCAGTATGGTACGGCGGGTTTATTTAAATGATCACTTTGTTACACAATAGTGGTTCTAATTGTGTTAGGTGCCATCTTTTCTGTAAAAATGCCAATTATATACCAATATTTTATTGGTACTCTTTACCTAGCACAGCGCCCATGATTTTGATCGTGGGCATCGCAGGTAAAAAAATTGCGGGCATCGCGGCCATTGAATGCACTAAAAATCGGGTGCGACGTGACCGACGCGATGCCCGCGATTTCCCATTAAATGGTTTCATTTTAGCCATTAACAAATAAAATGGTACTCTTTACTTATCACGGCGCCCATCGCGGGCATTGAATGCACTAAAAAATCGGGTGCGACGCGACGCCCGCGATTTCCCATAGGGAACAATGTTAAATGTCTCAATTGACCCGATTTTCATGTTCAATGCCTCAATTGACCCGATTTTTCCATAGGAAACAATGTTAAATGGCCCACAGAGGCCAAATAGCCACCCTGAAGTGTGAAATGGCCCCCACAATTGTTAACGCCACCCCACGATCAACGTCAACCCGAAGCGTGGCGAGCCCGCGAGGGGCGGCGGTACGCGTCCTACGACCTTTTCATACCCCCACTATCCACGTCGGCGTGGAGTTGAGAATAGAATAGTGTGGCGAGCGCAGCGAGCCACCGAGCCCGAAGCGTGGCGAGGGGACGCGGATACCTTCACAGGTAAACGCGTCCCTTCGCGGGCTTCACAGGTATCCGCGTCCCCTCGTGGGGTGGCGTTAACAATTGGGGAGGCCATTTCACACTTCAGGGTGCCTATTTGGCCTCTGTGGGCCATTTAACATTGTTTCCTATGGAAAAATCGGGTCAATTGAGGCATTGAACAGGAAAATCGGGTCAATTGAGACATTTAACATTGTTCCCTATGGGAAATCGCGGGCGTCGCGTCGCACCCGATTTTTTAGTGCATTCAATGCCCGCGATGGGCGCCGTGATAAGTAAAGAGTACCATTTTATTTGTTAATGGCTAAAATGAAACCATTTAATGTCATAGGGTCTATGTGCTTAAGCCTTGAAGAGAGATAAAGGGGAAGGTAATAGAAACAATCACTCTGCCCCTAACTGCCATGTCCCATGCAGGGTTTTAAAAAATTGAAAGAAGCTGATTGGTTGGTACTTTTGGGTCTGTTATAAGCCCTGTCGAGAGATAAAGTACCTGCCAATCAGCGCCTGACACTTTTTTCAAGCAGCCTGTAACATGGCAGTTAGGAGCTTATTGACTGGTACTTTGTGGCGCATTTATCATCATAGAGCGATGCCGGCGCGGTGACATTGCCGGACATTGCATTGTGGTATTGTGCAATACCGCCAGGATGTAAGGGCCCACGGACAGGGCTCCGAAAGGAGCCCTTCCATGCGAAGCCCTGACCTGGAAGCCAGGGGTTCTGCGCATGCGCGGTTATGCGCTGACCCCCGCCGACCCCTCTGACTGCACTGCCCCGCTCGGCAGTGCGATCCCGCAGCCATAGGCTACAATGGGCTATCGCCATCCCAGAATGGCGATAGCCCAGGGATTCGAAGCCGGGCTGCCCGATGTTTAAACATTGGCCAGCTTCGCATCCCCCATAGAAACCTATGGGGGATGTGGCCGGCGGTGCTGCAGGGGGGATCGCAGCAGGGATCGGAGATTCGTGCTGTGGTCCCCCTTTGATACATTTGGGGGGATACTTAATATTTGCGGCTAAATCCCGAAAATTGGCGTTTTCGGGGATTTAGCCGCAAATTTGGTTTGATAAATGGGCCCCATAATCTCCTTATACTTTATCTTTCTCCAAGGCTTAATGCATAGACCCCTTTATCACTCTCCGCTGTATCTCTCGCCTAGGATTAGTACATAGACCCCCATGTGAGTAATTTATCACCTGGTTTCTCCCTCTAGGTTCTCGGGCTCAAACTTCCCAATCTCTTTGGTCGCGCTGAAAAAATGACTTTCCAGTTCTCATACGGAACCAAGGAGACATCGTACGGCTTGTCGTTCTTTAAGCCTCAAGTTGGAAACTTTGAACGGAAGTAAGAATTCGCTTCTTGTATGTAATCTACTGTACTTAAAGGTGCCATTCCATAGGAACCCCTTTCCTTACCTCCTTACCTGTAGCCCAGAGCCGGCTTGTGCAGCTGCTTTTGGTGCTGGAGTTCTCAGTCTATCCAAAGCTCCATCAGAGCTGTATGGAGAAACTAGAGATAGCTTGGAACATACTCACCTTGAGTTCTGTCCTGTACCCCAACCCTCTGGTGACACCTCTCCTTTATACTGTGGTTAGAGGTACAAGTTATATTGTTCAAGGGATTTCCCTTTTAAAAAATATGGGATGAAGCCTGGGAACACATCCTTGTAAATGGAGTTACAGAATTACCAAGGCGTTAAAGTTCTGTTGGTCTTATCGCCTGCTCACATCTGAAGCAGCCAATCGTGGGCAGAACATTTATTAGAATGCAGTTCGCATGGAGGCTACCTGGTCAATGTTTATGGTGCACCAGTCAAATTCCTACTCCTGTGATAATCCGCTCCCCGTAAATATGGCCATCCCCAACGTATGTTTGTGGCGGTGGATTCAGAATATATTTTTAAACTTTTTTTTTTTTTTCCTTTATAGTTTCTGTGTCAACTTATATAAAGTAACCGGACAGTTCCCATGGAGTTCCCTACGCGAGACAGACAGGGGCATATCTACTGAATTCAATGTAAGAAACCTTAATGATTGAATTCATGCCTGTTTCCTGAACACACCGTGGTTCTGTGACCTTGTCTCCTACATTTTGTTTTTGACATGTCCGTTTAAAAATTGCTAATTTGATGGTTATTTGGCTCTTTATTATTATTATTATCGTTTTTTTATATTGCGCCACAAGGGTTCTGCAGCGCCTAATGAAATAAGGCAGCTGTCCTTCTCCATCATGGAAATTATTATGTTTTTTGTTGTCAGGTTTGGGGTTTGTATAATGATTATACTGAGCACATGACTATAGTTATTATTTATGCCTTGGTCATTTGAGCCTCTGGTTTAAGTCTTGGTCTCCACCTGTTGCCATCGGTTATATTGCAGTTCCCACTATGGAAGACCAACCATACTCTGAAGTGGGAGGGCGTTTGGAGAGAACTTGGATGCTTAGCACGGACGGCGTCATTCGCCATACGGGAGGAAAGCGGACATTCGCTCAAGTCTTCTCTATCGGTAAGACCTCATCTTAGTCGCAGAAACAACTCCTCTTCCTGTAAGTCGTGTGCAAACAAGGCCCTGCGTAACATGAATTTCATATGTGAGTATCTGCAGTGATGCACCTTTTTGTCTTAGAAAACACACACAAATATGCAAAGCACATGTTACAGTTTAGCCTCTTTGGGCGGCATGTACTAAAAAAAAAGTGGTAAAAAACATTGGTTTCTGTGTTTACCGCATTTTCAAATTCACGAAAGGCCCTCCCAATGGGGCTTGGCTGCGGGGGATTGCGCCAGCTCTGGTCTATGAGCTTCTCTCCGCATCGCTGCCATGTGAGGGATCCGACACTGATCCCTCCCAGCATGCCCTGCGGTCGCCAGCTTCTCTGTCCATGCACAGTTGGACTTCTGTTAGAAACAAGGAAGTCCAGGCAGCGGCAGAGATAGCAAAGGGCAGCTCTTATTGGGAGAGAAGCACTTTGCGTTGCTCACCGCTAATGTTAGTACATATGCGCAGGGATGTACCTCCTGCCCTTTTTTTACGCTCATTACGGTTTCCAGCTGTGCTTGCTAGCCGAGCTATATTCCTGGGTCACTGGATCTGGTTTTTTATTTTTCGTGGGACCTTTCATGCCGAGGTGCGACTAGGGTTAACTCATCAATAACCCAGGTCATGCCGGCGGTGTGAAGGGGAGTATAAGCTGTATAGAGTAGTTCTCTTACCAAGGCAACTGCAAGCAAACTCCCTTATGAAATGATGCAATGCAGATAGGATCTATTGCTGGTTTTTAATGTCCACATGCAGTAAACATGTTGAAGGAATAACCTTTTACTTCAGAAATAATTACAGCTATAATCATCAGGATGTGTCTGTGTTTTGTTTTTTCGTTTTTGCTAGCACACAATGGTGGTCGATTCCCGTAACTCTACTATACTGCCAAAAAGAGGAGCCTTACTGAAGATCAATCAGGTAAATTTCCTGCCTGGAATAAACTTCTTGTTTAATGGACCTTATTCCTGTGTAACATCCGTTCGCAAGCCCTGCGTGTGAATCCACCTTGCGAATGGGTGGCGGCCGGCCACCATTCGCAAGTCAGGGTTCGGTTGACTCCCAAGGGTGCAAATTCGCATCCGAATGAGTCAACCGGCATAACCCCTCAATGTGTAATCATTTTGTTATGTTATGTTGTCCTCTGCAGTCATGTAATAAGCTAACATTTCTCTGGCGCCTTTATTCATTTGTCGAAGCATAGAGTTTAACGATGCATGGTATAATATACTCAAGTACAAGGCTCTAAGATGCTTCCATGACCCTTATAAAGGCACGATGACGCTGGTTCCTGCTGAATGTACTTGTGCAGGACCGATACCAGCATGCTGGATATGATGGGTAGGATACCGCGATCACCATGACGTTTTGTGCTTTGCAGGAGTTAGCCGGATACACCGGAGGAGACGTCAGCTTCCTAAAGGAGGACTTTGAGCTGCAGCTGAACAAACGGCTGGCATGGGACTCGGTGAGGTTTCTTTTAAGGTTTTATAAATACTGTGCGCTGGGTACGCGCCTGTAAGGGAAATCCTTCTTACCTGTGCACATGGGGTTACAGGAATGTAGTAGTAGTTTGTTTGTTTATAAGGCGCCACAAAGTGTCCATACATAGCAAACAAAGAACAAATGACAAGGTAACGTACAGGGTGTGTTGATAAAATACAGTATAGATAGGGGTATAGCTGGTAGAACTAAAATCAGCATCAGTTCAGAAGTAGGTGTCGAAATTGTCGAGGAGACTGAAGATGAAGTAGAGGAAGGGAAGAAGAGGACAGGAGCACAGGTGAGTTAAAGAGGTAGGGTGAGTACGTGAGGCAGGAGGACCCTACTCATAAGAGTTAACATACTAAAAATAGGTGGGTGGACGAACGAAATACAATAGGATAAGTAGGAACAGATGGAGGGGTAGGGTAGGCAGGATAGGAGGAGCTAAAGAGGTTAGGAGGAGGAGGGATAGGCTAGTCGGAAGAAGTGGGTTTTGAGGGGGCGCTTGAAGGAGGTAAGGGAATCAGATAGCCTGATGGGTGTCGGGAGGTTGTTCCAGTGCAGGGGGGCAGCGAGAGAAGTCTTGGACACGGGAGTGGGAGGAGGTAATGAGGTCAGGTGGCGATCGGCGGCGGAGCAAAGAGGACGGGAAGGAGTGTGGATAGAGATCAGTGAAGAGAGGTAAGGAGCTGTGGAGGAATGGGATCTTTTAGCCCAAAATCCATTCTCCTGACTTTTTACCAAAGAGTGTTTTGGCCCACAGCAACCAGATTTTAACCATTGGAAAATGAAATCAAACCTTTAATAATTTGTGTCTTATATGTGAGACTCCTCCTTACCAGTGGCAATTATTACTAGGTGCTGTCCACATCTCTGTGGGGAGGAATGGTGGTTCCCATTGGAGACAGGCCATCCAGCATTGCAGATCGGTGAGTAGCACAGAGAACCTGTATCCCTACATACCGCAGTCTTACTGGTTCAGCAACAGAATCAATCCTATGTGGATCACATTATGTCCGTCACAACTTGTGGTTTCATTGGCAGCTTCTATTTGGGAGGACCGACCAGCGTGCGGGGATTTAGCATGTACAGCATTGGACCCCAGAGCGAAGGTCAGTAGATCTATGCAGAATATCATCATCATTTTTTTTCTTGGAGGTAAGAATTATATAGCCTTGTTACTCTAGAACAAAGCCCCTCTTATAGGCCCTACACACACAGCGACATTGTGAGTATGCGTTTGCTCCGTGCTAGTGAAATCGCTTAGAAAATTCCCAGGGATCTCTACGTGTGTAGGCCCCATTAGAGGTAGAATTACATATCTGCTGAATGGAACTGGACAGCGCCACTTAGTGGCCATTTGAAGTCTTTCTTCTATAAACTTCTAAGTGTCTGATGCTCCCACCATTCTTTTAACCTTAAACAGACTAAGAAACCCAACCCTTAAAGCCCCCCCCCCCTCCCCCTCCCTTTTCCTTTCACCTGGAATAACCAAACCGAGTCATATATTTATGGCGAATTAAAGGTCACATTTATTAATCAGATTACAAATATAATCTTACTCGCTTAGGTGGCAAAGATAGCACTGCGGTCCACCAGCCCTCCAACGTAACTGAATCAAGACGTCCGGGGGGGGGGCCCTTCTCACAACTGAAACATGTAACCGCCCGGGGTCCCCCAATTACCCCCTCCGACGCCAGGCCTTGGATCTCCTTTTCCTGGCGCCAAACTTTGGCTGGCCCGCAGTACTTCCGCCTCTGTTAAGACAATCTCTGCTGTAACCTCGATGCTGTTTGGATGTTGCACCTTCTTCGTCCAAGGGTGGGTGGGACAATCCTTACGGTGTGCACTCTTTGCTCTCGCTGATCCTTCCCCTATACCTGTCCTGTTCTTAAGTATGAGTCTACTCCCATGGGGAGGTGCCTGCTACCTTTTTCGGTACTTGTGGAGTATCACGGCTCCCACGACCTTGATCGTATGATAAAAAATCGCATTGCATCGCATACGATCAAATCGCATGCGATGCGATCGCACCCGTTTTGCACTGAAATGCATCAAAATGCATTGAAATGTGTAGTAAACATGTGAAATGCCCCCAAATGGCATTTTTCATAGTGTACCACCCCCACTATCAACGTCAACCCGAAGCGTGGCGAGCGCAGCTTGCCCGCGAGGGGCGGCGGTACGTGTCCTATGACCTTTTCATACCCCCACTATCCACGTCGGCGTGGAGTTGAGAATAGAAAGTGTGGCGAGCGCACCGAGCCATCGAGCCCGAAGCGTGGCGAGCGCAGCAAGCCCCGCAATGGGACGCGGATACCTTCACAGCTATACGCGTTCCCTCGCGGGCTTCACAGGTATCCGCGTCCCCTCGCGGGGCGCGCTGCGCTCGCCACGCTTCGGGCTCGGTGGCGCGCTGCGCTCGCCACACTTTCTATTCTCAACTCCACGCCGACGTGGATAGTAGGGGTATGAAAAGGTCGTAGGTTGCGTACCGCTGCGCTCGCCACGCTTCGGGTTGGCGTTGATATTGGGGGTGGTACACAGTGAAAAATGACAGTTGGGAGCCAATTAACATGTTTCATAATAATTTTAATGCATTTGGATGCATTTAAGATCAAAAACGTATGCCATCGCATCGTATGCCATCGTATGGCATCCGATGCGATCGCATACGATTTTTGATCAAAAATGCTGAAAAATCTGTAAAAATCGCATCGTATACCATCGTATGCCACTACATATGGCATACGATGCCATACGATGGGAGCCGTGATACTCCACAAGTACCCCTTTTTCTCTTTCCTTTCCCTGCTATCTCCCTGCCCCTGCCCTAATACCAGCAGGACAATGGTAGCACTTCATGGCCTTGGGAGCCCAGACTAATAGTTTGCGGTCTCTCCCGGCTAGTCGCCGCTCGCTCCTATTTCTTGGCATTCACTTTGAATAAAGCGCCTGAGACCCAAAAAAATCCATATTTTAAATGACGAAGCGCATTCTGTACAATATGAATAAAATTTGCAGCCTAATGTCATTTTCTAACCAAACTGTCAAACTACAATGCACAAGGAGGTCAGGCATTAGCCGGCTAGTGGGATCTCCATGTAGCACATGACAAAAAAACTCAGCTGTTATTCCCCATCGCTCGCTTCCTGCCAGCAAACAAATATGAAGGGGTAAATGAACTAAAGCTTTTCAAAATGTAAAGCGGTGATGTTGCCCATAGCAACTAGGGATGCCAATCCCGGGGCATTTTTTCAATCCCGGGAATCGGGATTGAAAAATGCTCGATCCCGGGATTGACATCTCCCAATTTTACAGGCAGTAACAGAAGGCCCTGTCCCCCCACTCCGGCTGCCCTGCCCATTAATTTACTTACATGGCTGGGTGGGTGGCTGGGAGCAGGGCAGACATCCGCGGGTGAAGGGAACGGGAGCAGGCGCAGACATCCGCGGGTGAAGGGAGCAGGGCAGGCATCCTGTGGGCTGGTGGCATCGGTGGTGGTAGCAGCAGAGCCGCCGGTGCTGCAGACATGCTTCAAAGGTGCGCACCGTGCGCGGTCGCAGACACTCTGAAGCGGATATGGGCGGTGCAGCCTGACGGTCAGAGGTCACGCTGCGCTGCCCATACCCGCTTTGAGTCCAGACTGCAGGCCAGGTATCGGGATCTCCTGGGCAGCGTCTGAGCGCTCGCTCAGACGCTGCCCGGCATTAGATATTCACATGTGCTGGTAATCCCGGGATTGGAAGGTCCAATTACAGGATTCAAATCCCGGTGTTTTTTAGGCCAAATCCCGGGATCCCGCCGATCCCGGGATTGGCCACCCTAATAGCAACCAATCAGATTGATAGCATTTTCTCGGAAGTAATGATAGACTAATGGCGTGTACACACGGGTGCGATATGGCTTCCGATGTTGACGATATAGTGCACATCGGAAGCCATATCGTATACCAATTGAGTACTTTTCAGGGCTTACGAGCCCGATGCGCTGCCGATGCGCGCTCCCGAGTGAGCGCAAATCGGCAGCGACATAGTGAGGGCAGCCAAGACTATATAGTGCAGATCTGCACTATATAGTCTTTGTGCCTGAATACTCACTATAGCTCCGGCGGCCAGAGGGAGAGGGGCTTCTCCTGGGGCTGCGCTGCAGGGCTGATGACCCGGAAGAAGTCCGCATATAGAGGAGGGCGGGGGGTGTGGCCTTATGTGTGCACGGCGGGGGGGAAGCTGTTTGATGTGCCGCGGCCCCGGGTGTCGCAGCACGCTGACATCCCGGCACCCTGGTGACAGGTACTGTCCTCTGCTCTACTACACGGTCGACATGCTGCCGTGCGATGCGAGTCCCGATGCCATCAGATCGCATCGGGACTCGCATCGCACGGCAGCATGTCGACCGTGTGTACACACCATAAATCTCATTTGTTGCTCTGCAGTCACAACACAAGGGAGTGTATCCGAGGCAGCAGGGCCCCAGCATACAGGTGGATATAGACCCTTTCTACAATAGGGAAATCGGATTTTAGGTTCCACTTCTTGTGCTGCCCCACGGGACATGTTATTGGAAGTGCATGCAGTCTTTAGTAATTGTGAAAGGACTTTGGCTGTTGCGTTTTGTGTCTGGCGTTTGCTACCTGCGAGCGTCATTATAATGAGACTTATCTCCTGGGCGATTTATGTTCCTTTCAGGTGACTACCTGGGTGGTGAAGCATATTGGGCTGGGGGTGTACATCTCTACACCCCACTACCTTTCCGACCTGGCCGAGGCGGATTTGGGGATCTCTTCAGAACACATTTCTTCCTGAATGCTGGAAATCTCTGCAACCTGAATTATGGTATGGGAAATACACATTGGAGAACATCGTTGTGTGTCTTGGCTGTTAGATGTTGTATCGGAGTTTGTGTGAATGTTAAAATAGATGACTTGAGGTTGGCCGCTAGATAACTTGTCAGTTGCTTGCATTGATTTCCTTCACTGCCTTACCCAGGTGAAGGCCCAAAAGCTCACATTCGCCGGCTGGCTGAGTGTATCCGTTGGTCGTACGGTGCGGGCATTGTGCTGCGGCTTGGAAACATTGCAAGGCTGGAACTGAATTACTGCATCCCCATGGGTGTCCAGAGCGGCGACAGGTTTGTTCCCCTGATCACTGGGAAAGATATTATTGATACAGAGAAAATAGAAAATACTGGTGTGCACTCTAAACCAGGCCTGTCCAAACTGTGGCCCTCCAGCTGTTGTGAAACTACACATCCCAGCATGCCTTGCCATAGTTTTAGCATTCCCTAATAGCAAAACTGTGGCAAGGCATGATGGGACTTTTAGTTTTACAACAGCTAGAGGGCCATAGTTTGGACATGCCTGCTCTAAACACTAAGAACTGACAATCAGAACAATTATCGCAAATTTAACATGGATTACAACTGAGATTCTTAACCCAGTTTTTTTTCCCAAAATATATGGACATACCTACCCTGCCTCGGTGTCCTTATCCGGTGGCTTCCTAACATTGCTAAGGTTTAAGGCCAGAACACAGGACCAGCCCAGGGCTAGCACAACTAATAAGAAGTAGCCTTTTAAGTTTTTTAAAAGGTGTTACACCAATAAGCAGTAGCATCTATGTGATAAGTGTTACATAGGTTAGAAATAGTAATTATAGGGACAAATGTAATTGGGTGTGCGAATCAGAAAGTGGGAGATTTTGGGAGAGTCTTCCCATTTTTTTTTTTTTTTTAAAGCAGCAATCAATTGCATGGCAAAATCAACCTGGTTTTGCAGTGTAAATGATTGCCGCTTTAAAAAAAATATATGGGAAAACTCTCCCAAAATGTCTCACTTTCTGATTCGCACACCCTATTACATTCGGCCCAATGGGCCTTATTCAGATCTGAGCTCAGTACAAATTTGTTTGGAAATTGGGCAAAACCATGTGCACTGCAGGTGGGGCAGATGTAATATGTGCAGAGAGTTAGATTTGTGTGAGTTATTTTTTTTTCTGTGCAGGGTAAATACTGGCTGTATTTTTTTTACACTGCTATTTAGATTTCAGTTTCAACACACCCCACCCAAATTTAACTCTCTCTAGACATGTTACATCTGCCCCACCTGCAGTGCACATGGTTTTGCCCAATTGCCAAACAAATTTGTACTGAGCTCAGATCTGAATAAGGGCCTTAGTGTTAAAAAGTGGTACATTAGTGAAATGCATCCTTTGAATTAGGTTCCTATCTGTGATTGGCAAATTCTATAAGGGGGCTTACTCTCTACATGTCAAGGCAGCTGGAGTTCCACTACTCTCTACATGTGCCCTCCCCATCAGCTGTAAACCATTCTTCAAGCTGTAGGAGAGCCAGTATCAATGTTAGAATACAGAGAAAAGTCCTGCGCACCACCAAATTGACTATATATTTAATAGATGTTAATTTATTTGGTATTCCAAGTCGGCCAGAATTTTCTCACAGTTAGGTACTGCTGCTCTAGTTGGGATTGCTCAAAGTCCCAAGAGAAGAGAAGAAACCATAGAAAAATAGAGATGCGCACCCAACTGGAGTACAAAAATAACAATTTATTACAATTGCATACGTACAATACAGAAATAAAGATAAAAATATGTAAAAATACAATAAAAAACACACACAAAATATGAAAATATGGGTACCTTACAGATGACCTGGTGCTGCTATGTCCTGTCCTCCCAGTTGATGGCGCTGATTAGCCAAATTTTCAACTTTATCCGGAGTATGGTTATTTCAGGCAAGCTGGTCACAGTGTAATCGATGGTCCCGAATCTCTTAAGTGTATTGCCGGTGTCCTTGTACTCTAACGCGTTTCCCCGCTTTTAACCCCTTCCTGACACAGCATGTTTTTGCCTTCCTGTCAGAGCCCTTTTTTTCAAATCTGACATGTATCACTTAAGTGGGGATAACTTTTTTTTGCTTTTACTTATCCCAGTGATTTTGAGATTATTTTCTCGTGACACATTGTACTTCAAATTAGTGGTAAATTTGGGTCGATACAGTCTGTGTTTTTTTGTGAAAAATACCAAAATGTCGTAAAAAAATGGAAAATTTAGCAATTTGCAAAATGTTAAATTTTCTGCTTGTGAGACAATCATACCACTCAAAATAGTTAATAACTAACATAGACCATATGTCTACTTTATGTTTCCATCATTATTTCAACTTCCTTTTATTTTTTTTGGACACTAGGAGGCTTACAATATGAATAGCAAATTTTCAAGAAAATTTCAAACACTGATTTTTTTAGGGACCAGTTCAGTTCTGATGTGACTTTGAGGGACTTGTATGTGAGACACCCCCATAAATGATGCCATTTCAAAAACTGCACCCCTCACAGTATTCAAAACAGCATTTTGGAAGTTTTTTAACCCTTTAGGTGTTTCACAGGAATTAAAACAAAGTGTAGGTGAAATTTCATTTTTTTTGCAGATTTGCAATTTTAATACATTTTTCTAAGGAACACAGTAGATTTTACTAGAGAAATGTGACTAAAAATTGATTCCCCCAATTCTTTTGTTTTAATAAATATCCTATATGTGGCCCTAGTGTGCACGTTGACCAAACCACAGGCTTCATAATAGAAGGAGCACCTACTTGATTTTGGAGCCTCCTTTTTATGAGATTATTTTTTAGGCACCATGTAGGTTTCTAGGCACCATAAGATGCTAAAAGTTAGGAACCCCCCCACAAGTGACCCCATTTTGCAAACTACACCCCTCAGGGAATTCATCTAGGGGTATAGTGTACATTTCAAACCCCCAGGGGTTTCACCAATTTTGATACAACTGGGCTGTGCAAATGAAAAATTACATTTTTTTACACAAAAATGCAGTTCTGGCTCAAAATTTTTCATTTTCATAAGGTATGAAGGAGAAAAAGCACCCCAAAATCTGTGCCCCAATTTCTCCCGAGTATGGCAATGCCTCACATGTGACCAAAAAATACCAGTTGGGTGCATGGCAGGACTCAGAAGGGAAGGAGTGATATTTGGATTTTGCAGCACAGATTCTGGTGGAATTTTGGTGGGTGCTATGTCGCATTAGCAAGACCCCCGAAGCACCAATACAGTGGAACCCCCCCACAAGTGACCCCATTTTGCAAACTACACCCCTCAGGGAATTCAACTAGGGGTATAGTGTACATTTCAAACCCCCAGGGGTTTTACCAATTGTGGTACAACTGGGCAGTGAAAATGAAAAATTTAATTTTTTACACAAAAATGCAGTTCTGGCTCAAAATTTTTCATTTTCACAAGGAATGAAGGAGACAAAGCACCCCAAAATCTGTGCCCCAATTTCTCCCGAGTACGGCAATGCCTCATGTGTGACCAAAAAATGGCAGGACTCAGAAGGGAAGGAGTGATATTTGGATTTTGCAGCACAGATTCTGGTGGAATGTTGGTGGGTGCTATGTCGCATTAGCAAGACCCCCAAAGCACCAATACAGTGGAACCCCCCCACAAGTGACCCCATTTTGCAAACTACACCCCTCAGGGAATTCATCTAGGGGTATAGTGTACATTTCAAACCCCCAGGGGTTTCACCAATTTTGATACAACTGGGCAGTGAAAATGAAAAATTACATTTTTTTACACAAAAATGCAGTTCTGGCTCAAAATTTTTCATTTTCACAAGGAATGAAGGAGACAAAGCACCCCAAAATCTGTGCCCCAATTTCTCCCGAGTACGGCAATGCCTCATGTGTGACCAAAAAATGGCAGGACTCAGAAGGGAAGGAGTGATATTTGGATTTTGCAGCACAGATTCTGGTGGAATGTTGGTGGGTGCTATGTCGCATTAGCAAGACCCCCAAAGCACCAATACAGTGGAACCCCCCCACAAGTGACCCCATTTTGCAAACTACACCCCTCAGGGAATTCATCTAGGGGTATAGTGTACATTTCAAACCCCCAGGGGTTTCACCAATTTTGATACAACTGGGCAGTGAAAATGAAAAATTACATTTTTTTACACAAAAATGCAGTTCTGGCTCAAAATTTTTCATTTTCACAAGGAATGAAGGAGACAAAGCACCCCAAAATCTGTGCCCCAATTTCTCCCGAGTATGGCAATGCCTCACATGTGACCAAAAAATACCAGTTGGGTGCATGGCAGGACTCAGAAGGGAAGGAGTGATTTTTGGATTTTGCGGCTCAGATTCTGGTGGAATGAATGGTGGGTGCTATGTGGCATTAGCAAGACCCCCGAAGCACGGTGAAATTATGAACCTAATAATCCATAGATGTGTGGTATATTTTAAAACACTCCTTTATACATAGGCCGGGTTTGTCGGGGCAAGTGTCACACTGGAAAATAGTTTGCTTTCTTATTCCCTTTTTATAGCAAACTTTGCACCTTTTTTGTGTCCTGCCCTTTTTTCCAGTGGAGAGGATTTCATCAGGAAAATGCTGCCCTGGTACAATACGGGGGCCAGTACTAGAAGTACTGGGGCCCTCTGCCTGCTGGTTCCCAAATATTAGGCCCTTTATGACTTCCTCTTGAAAGTGCATAAATGTCCCCCTCTGGCTGGTAGAACGGAATAGCACGTAAGCGTTATACAGTGCCATCTGGATGATATACACGGCCAGCTTCTTGTACCAGATTTTTGTTTTCCGCAGGGCACTGTACGGCTTCAGTACCTGATCTGAAAGATCCACTCCGCCCATGTACCTATTGTAATCCAGGATACAATTAGGTTTTGAGGTGTGGGTACTGGTACCTCGTACAGGGACGGAGGTGGTACTGTCTCCGTGAATTGTTGTCAGTATAAGGACATCCCTCTTGTCCTTATATTTGACCAACAACATATTTTCGGTGCATATTCCCCTGCTTTCACCCCTTCTCATTACTTGGGCAATGTGCGTTTTTGGGAGGCCTCTTTGGTTCTTGCGCACAGTACCGCAAGCTGCTGTACCTCTTGAACCAAGGGCCTTAAACAGGGGGATGCTGGTGTAAAAGTTATCCACATAGAGGTGATAACCTTTATCCAGGAAGGGGTGCACTAAATCCCAGACAATTTTTCCACTAACACCTACGAGGCAGGGGGGGCATTCAGGCGGTTCAATTCTTGAATCCTTCCCTTCATATACCCTAAACCTGTGAGTGTACCCTGAGGTGCTTTCACACAGCTTATACATTTTTATGCCATACCTTGCCCTCTTACTGGGAAGGTACTGGCGGAATTTAACCCTTCCTTTAAAATGTATAAGGGACTCGTCTATGCAAATGAATTTATCTGGGATGTACATCTCTTCAAATTTGGCACTGAAGTGATCAATGACCGGCCTGACTTTGAATAGCCGGTCAAAGGTGGGATCATCTCTGGGTGGGCACTGTGCATTATCGTTGTAATGCAAAAATTTAAGGATTAACTCAAAACGAGTCCGGGTCATGGCCATACGGTAAAGTGGGGTGCTGTACAGAACATCTGTACTCCAATATTGCCTAATTTCTGGCTTTTTTACTATGCCCATATGAAACACCAGACCCCAAAACGTCATCATCTCTACTGCATCTACTGGGGTCCACCTAGCAAATGATGACGTGGGGTTTTGAGCAATAAACTGCTGGGCATATAAATTAGTTTGGTCCACCATTAAATTTATAAAATCATCAGAGTAAAATAATTTGAAAAAGTCAATTTCTCTGAGACCTGTGGAATCAAATTGGATTCCTGGGATGGCCAAAAACTCAGGAACCTGGGGCTCAAAATTGTCTGGTGGTGGGGTCCATACGAGATCAATTATTGGGGGGGGGGGTCTCAGCTGCTCTACGGGGGCGTCTTTGAGGGGGTCCCTCATCACTAGAGGAGGAAGAGGAGCTTAAGATGAATCCTTCAAATTCCCCGCTTGCCTCACTGGCTGTGTCAGAGTCAGAGGCAAGCATGGCATATGCCTCCTCCGCTGAATACATTCTTCTGGATGACTGGGATGACCTTTGGGATGACATTTGGGATGCCATTTTTATTTTTGTGTTTCTGGTAGTGAAATGTTTCAACACGTGTATAGTGTAGGGGGGGTACAAACTTTATTTCAATGTAGTATGTAGTGTGTAGTGTGTATGTAGTGCAGAAAAAAAAAAAAAAGGTCCTGCGCCAAAAATTGAGCACAGATGTTGGTCAGTAACGTCCGTCACTGAACAGCGCTTAAAGGCAACAGGAATTTGATCAAAAAAATTTGATTAAAAAAAGACCCCACAGCACCCTCAAAAAAAAAAAAAAAAAAGGTGATCAGTGATGCGACACTGATTACCAGTGAGGGGCAGCAGGTGCACAACCTTTGGTGCAACTGACAGTGCAACTGGCAGGTATATATAAAAAAAAAACCTCTGCACCCCCAAAAAGTTGCTGATCACCTCAGATATAGTGATCAGCACAAAAGGGGGGGGCAGCAGACACAAAATATAGCACTCTCTGTCACTATCTCTCTCTATCTCTCTCTATCTCTCTCTATCTCTCTCTATCTCTCTCTATCTCTCACTATCTATCACTCTATGACACTGCAGCAGCAGCACTGACAGTTATATATATAAAAAATAACCCCTGCACCCCCAAAAAGTTGCTGGGGGTGCACAAAAGGGGGGCAGCAGACACAAAATATAGCACTCTCTATCACTCTCTCTCTCTATCTCTCTCTATCTCTCTCTATCTCTCTCTATCTCTCTCTATCTCTCTCTATCTCTCTCTATCTATCACTCTATGACACTGCAGCAGCAGCACTGACAGTTATATATATATAAAAAATAACCCCTGCACCCCCAAAAAGTTGCTGGGGGTGCACAAAAGGGGGGCAGCAGACACAAAATATAGCACTTTCTATCACTATCTCTCTCTATCTCTCTATCTCTCTATCTCTCACTATCTATCACTCTATGACACTGCAGCAGCAGCACTGACAGGTATATATATAAAAAAAAACCCTGCGCCCCCAAAAAGTTGCTGATCAGTTAATTTATACTGATCAGCACAAAAGGGGGGGGGGCAGCAGTCAGTTGCACACGCAGTACAGCTGTATATATATAAAAAATATATAGCACAATCTGTCACTATCTCTCTATCTCTCTATCTATAACTCTATCACACTGCAGCAGCACAAAATATAGCACTCTCTGTCACTAGCCCTCTCTATCTCTCTCTATCTCTCTCTCTCTATCTCTCTATCTATAACTCGAACACACTGCAGCAGCACAACACAGCACAGCACAACACAGGAAGTCACAAGAAGTAACAAGATCCAGGAACGCTACAAGCAGTGATCAGGTAAGTGTTTGCAAGGATCAGGTCAGTATATCGCGGCAGATAGGCACGGTGACCGCACTGCACGCAATTCCAGACCGGAATGGCGTCTGCAGTGCAGTCACCGTTAGTTTAAATCACCCTCCATGGCTGTGATTGGTTCGTCGGTTCGACGAACCAATCACGGCCTTTGGGGGCGGGTGGGGTGAGGTGGGGTGACACCAGTGTCACCCTTACACCCCGTGGTGATTGGTGCTGTACTTTACAGCACCAATCACCACCGATCCCTGTGTCACCGGCGAACGTTATTCGCCGGTGACACAGAAAACGCTGTAATTGGCTGTTCACACTGAACAGCCAATCACAGCGATCGCCGACGGGGGGGCGGCATCGCAGCCCCCCCTGGGCATGCAGGGACATGTCTGCTGTCAGGGACAGCAGACATGTTTAAACTGTCACCGCGTCTATAGACGCGGTGACAGTTTAAAGCCATGACGTACATTTACGCCATGTGTCGGGAAGTACATCCCGGCCATGACGTAAATGTACGTCAAATGTCGGGAAGGGGTTAAATTCTCAGCGGCTTCCTCAGAGAGTCTGCAAGTGGCAGACTCTTGCAGACTCTGAGGAAGCCGCTGAGAATTTAAAGGCTGGGAAACGCGTTAGAGTACAAGGACACCGGCAATACACTTAAGAGATTCGGGACCATCGATTACACTGTGACCAGCTTGCCTGAAATAACCATACTCCGGATAAAGTTGAAAATTTGGCTATTCAGCGCCATCAACTGGGAGGACAGGACATAGCAGCACCAGGTCATCTGTAAGGTACCCATATTGTCTGCCCCCCCCCCCCCCCCATTTTTTCATATTTTGTGTGTGTTTTTTATTGTATTTTTACATATTTTTATCTTTATTTCTGTATTGTACGTATGCAATTGTAATAAATTTGTTATTTTTATACTCCAGTTGGGTGCGCAGCTCTATTTTTCTACAGTATCAATGTTGATGGGCGCTGGCATTTTAAATGAAACCACATTTTTACGCGTATTCACTTTGCAGTAGTCAAATCGTATCTCCTTTTTAAAACAACCCAGTAAAACCATCTTAACTCTTTGAGTGCCAAAGGAATATGTCAAAATAGGTGTTTAAAATTGGCAAGCAAACATTTGTATTCATCACAATGACCTGTAATGTTACCTTATATAGGAAATATGATATTTTTTTTACACAACATTTTTATTTGAATTTATATAACAAACGTGAGAGAGGATGGGATTTTTAGCAGATATTTTGTGCATGTCTCACTGAGATGTTTGCATTCAAAGGGTTAAGACTTGAATACTGCACAGAGGTCTTTCCTGCAGACCTGTGTTGCATTTGTGACATGTTTTTTTTTACACCTAGCTTCGGATTTTTTGTAAGGAAGAAAATACCGAATACATATCTGCTCTTATTGCTGTATAATTATTATTGTTGTTTATTTATTTATAACCAGGTCTTATATAGCGCACACATATTCCGCAGCGCTGTACAGAGTATAGTTGAGCACTCACATCAGTCCCTGCCCCAGTGGAGCTTACACTCTATATTCCCTACCACATGAACACGCGCATACAGACATTCTAGGGGTAATTTGTTGGGAACCAATTAACCTACCAGTATATTTTTGGATTGTGGGAGGAAACCGGAGTACCCGGAGGAAACCCACGCAAGCACAGAGAGAATATACAAACTCCGTGCAGTAATGCACCGTCCACGATATCCTAATGCTATCATTGTGTATTTCTTTTGTTACAGGATATGTGACGGAGTACAGTTTGGGGCTGGAATTCGGTTCCTGTAACCCGGCCCATTACGAGACAAGCACTTCATCCAAATATCTCAGCAATATTTAAACGGACAGTTGGTTTTATTACTGTGTTGTCCAGCCCCATTAATGTACTATATTTTATGCACCTGAGCTATTAAAAAGGAAACGTCTAATGTGGATTTAATTTGTTTGTTGTGATTACTTAAAACAAAAAATGGTTCTCTGTATAATAGAACAGCTACAGATGTGTCTCCATACACCCAGCATCAATACGCCAAGTGGCGTAAGAGATCTGCGCAGAGTGATGTAGCGTAACAACTTTTACCTAAATTGTGTGACTTATTTGCACCGCAGGCACACCAAAAAATACCCTTCAATCTCTACCAGAGACGCCAGGCGGTGACTATAACACACAGGAATTAGTCTACAATATGTACAGTTATGTAGATAAAGCACAACGGAACAAAGCGTGGAAACAAACCCGTGGTCCCTGCATAGACTTAGTCGCACACAGATGTAAAAGTGTTGCTATCAGATTGATTAGTGCAGTCTTAGGAAGCAGTTTGGTCGCATTGCAGTCTAGATGGGTATTTGACCAAAAACAATACCCAGCACAAGGAATCTGGACATTTGGTGGAACTGTGGCAATAATGTTTTGAGGACACGTGTACTGTATACTTTTTTTATGAGATGTGGTTAAAATCCTAACTTGCGACCAGAATTTAGACATTGATAGAGATGGGGAAAGGGCAGGTAGCTATATATTTAAGAGCCCCCTGTTGGGCTTCCCTCCATCAGGCTGCGGGTGTCGTTTTTTTTAGAAGCAGGCAGCCATTGAGAGACTGTGCCAGTGGCATTTCACATTTATTGCCGGCCATGAGAAAATCTGAGCTCGTGGGAAGGCATTTTAAAGCGGATTTTCATTGTAGGGTAACTCTGTTTTTCTGGGGCCGATTCTAGTGTCTTCGGTCCCCAGCGTATACGCACTGGGCACTGATGTTTCTGCCCTGTGCATATTCTCATATGGGCCGGTGCAGAGTTTCTGTGTGGGCACTTTTGCCAACCTGCAGAGTGGTGCTCGCAAGGGGTGGTGGCGGCGGCGGCGGCGCTCCGACATGAGAATATCCATCATTTCATGGGTGTCTCAGTGAAAACGCCATGGACTTCCCCTGCTGTGGAGACATGCAATGGTATGTGTCTTGGTTACACATCCCCTTGCATGGTTGGGAGGAGAAACGATGGTGGTGGTGGTGGTGGGGATTCAGCGGGGCAGCCCCACAACTGCTCGTATGCTGCGTTCTTCCCTACTTACTGAGCAGATCAGAATTAGGGTCTCTGTACGGTGGCAAGCACTGAAACGATGACTGAGACGTTACACTCTGCCCCAGATCCCCTTGTGCAATGCCTGATAATAAACGGGACATGTGCTAACACTTAGAACAGCATCTGAATCCACTTCTATGTAAGAAAAGGATCTGGCTATGATAGAAAAGACATCATTGCAACATGGTAAGTGGTTTGCTTGATAAAGTTCAAGTTTCTAATAAATTGCGTAACGCCCCCCAACAAAGAAAAACACAATAACTGATGTGCACCTCTTAAGAGGTCCAGCGCCAATGTACATATGTGTTGCAAGATGCTTATTACCATCATAACAATGACACATCGCCCCCTAGTGCTGTGACTAGGGTATTTTGGTGCGTCCATATTTTTGCACTTTTGCATTTTATTGCTTGGGCCACTCCAGCAGTACATTTGTGCAAAATCACATTTTCTATACTGATGTAGATAATAAATAAAGGACGCACTGTGAATATATCATGCAGGTCTTGTTACGCTGTGAACTGATGCCCGTTCACCAACACGGCCTAGAGGTGGGGCACTTTAGTTCTGGCATTGATGCCTATTAAATTCCTTGTTTATGTTAGATTCACAACTAGGTTAATAAAGCTTTGTCACAATGCACCTGACGTTGTGGCTAGGGCAAGGCGCTGGGCAGTGTTTAAAGACCACTCCGCCAGTACTGTAGTATGTGATGTGTGTTGATAAAGCTTACTATAATTTGGGTTGGTATCCCAATGGATCCTGGTAAGTATTTTCACCCTGTCTGTGCCCACAGTCTAACCCTCCCTCTAGTGCCTAAAACTAACCCTCATCTTGGGCATCAGTCAGCGTTGTGAGCTTTGTGGGATTCTGGTTTCTGACCGCTGGGATCCGGATCACATCCTGTTCTTATGTTGTCAGGTGAGTTCTCTGGAATCCACAAGACAATCTGTGCCCCAAAATATTTACCATATCCTTTAGCCACCAAGATACCCAGCCAATCGGAAGGAGCTGGCCAAATATATTACTATTACAGCGCTCAGGAACCATCCCCCCCCCCCCCCAAAAGGACAACTAGACACCGGGTACACCTACAGGGATCCTGATGTCCTGCTTATAATGTCGCTTTACCCTTATACCCTGTTATTGTGCCATATGATCCTCCCTGTAGTAATAGTCGCTGGGTCATACATTTATATATCTATGTATGCACCCAGGAGGGTGGATCGGCCCATTATCTGGGCGTTCTCATGCTTAATGGGCTGATGGTGCGGGCAGATGACATCACCGGATGTCAGCTTCCCGCCCTATTCCCTCACAATGTGCACCCAGATGTAAGGTTGCTCTGAGCAATCGTATATATGCGCGCACGTCCCATATCATTCGATGGTCGGTGACCATCGAATGATGTGGGTGTTCCCCCGCAGGCTGCGATTGGATGTTTATGTAAAACCATGCCATGTGAACATACGCGCCGTGCGAATGGTGGGCCGGCGTATCACCATTCGCAAAGCGGGATCTGGTTGACTGGCTAGGGTGCGCATTCGCATCTGAGCAAATCAACCAGAATACCCCCCTAACACAAAAACCATAGCAACCATGAACCACTGTAAATGCTAATACACTAACGCACTCACCATGGGGCCTATGTATTATTTATTCTGAAATGTTTTCTAAAGACGCACTATAGGCGGACCACTGGTCGGACAATCAGACTTGCCTATGGAGGGCCACTGAAATGGCATGGATCTCCGTAAAAATATAATCTGCGTTCCCCAGGGCAACATTGGGACGCATCCACAGAAGCCATCGAGTACGCATCCAATAGTTTCTATATGTCCACCTCTGATTGGTTGCTGTATTAATGGTAGACAATGCCTAGGTCGACATTCACTAGGTTGACACTTTGAAATGGTCAACATACCCAAGGTCGACAAAAGGTTGACACAAGCTTATGGTCGACATGGATACGGTCAACATGAGTTTTTCAGTTTTTGTGTATATGTCGACATGGAAGCCCAGCAAGCATTCAATGTCAGGACAGGTCCGATGTCAAGCTCCGGGCTGGGTGTATATCATGTGTCAATCACACATGATACACTCCAAAGGGATGATGGCAATATCGCATGACTTAATTCGATGCCAGGTCCGATGTCCAGCCCTGAGCTGGGTGTGTATCACACATGATACATCATAGAGGGCTTAAGTGCCATCGATGGTTATTGCTAATTTCATAATCGATGGGAACCATCGTGTGGTTGACAGCTAGTAGCCACCATCGCATGACTTGATTCGATGCCAGGTCCGATGTCCCTGGCTGGGTGTGTATCATGTGGTAATCACACTGTGGTGCCCCGGGCTCAGCCCCATTCCCGGCCGGCCCCCCGGTCCCGACCATTGGAGGCTGCCTGTAGCACGTCCCCTTCCTGCCTCCCATAACCAGCATCACATGAGGGGACAATCCCAGCTCAGCCTCCCCGTCTGCACCGCACATCCCCGGGGAAGATGTCAGCCGCCGGCCCGGCCAGGTCCCCCTCCCTGCACCAGGGCAGCCAGAAGCTGAGGAAGGACGAGTCATTCCTGGGCAAGCTCGGGGGCACCCTGGTCAGGAAGAAGAAAGCCAGGGAAGGTGAGGAGTGGGGGCAGTGCCCCGTGTCTGTGTGTTAGGGGCAGGTAGCAATGTGCTGGGGTGGGTAGGAGGGGGCAGAGAGGCAGGTGGCACTGTGCTGAGGGTCAGAGAGGCAGGTGGCAGTGTGCTGAGGGGCAGGTAGGAAGGGACTGAGGGGCAGGTGGCACTGTGCTGAGGGGCATGGGTCACTGTGCTAGGGGCTGGTAGGAAGGGGCTGAGAGGCAGGAGGGGCTGAGGGGCAGGTTGCACTGTGCTGAGGGCAAGTAGGAAGGGGCAGGTGGCACTGTGCTGGGATGTGTAGCTATTGCAAGGCAAATACTGATAGGGCAGCCGGTTACCCCTAGTTGGGGCACTGTGCTGTGTGGCTGTTGCGGGGCACATACTGATAGGGCAGCCGGTTACCCCTAGTTGGGGCACTGTGCTGTGTGGCTGTTGCGGGGCACATACTGATAGGGCAGCCGGTTACCCCTAGTTGGGGCACTGTGCTGTGTGGCTGTTGCGGGGCACATACTGATAGGGCAGCCGGTTACCCCTAGTTGGGGCACTGTGCTGTGTGGCTGTTGCGGGGCACATACTGATAGGGCAGCCGGTTACCCCTAGTTGGGGCACTGTGCTGTGTGGCTGTTTCGGGGCACATACTGATAGGGCAGCCGGTTACCCCTAGTTGGGGGCACTGTGCTGTGTGGCTGTTGCAGGGTACAGTGCATGTACCGTATGTGAATAAACAGACTAGGAATATACTGGTAGAGGACAAGCTGGGATCCATCCTGTAATTGCAGCACACAGGAACATGTCTGATCTGGCAGCTCTAGCTGAGGTGTGTAAGCCTTAGGTCACTCCTCTGCAGGTGTGCTCAGTACAGGTCTGTACGCATGGTTCTCCTCTGCAGGTATGCTCAGTAGAGGTCTGTACTGATGGTTCTCCTCTGCAGGTATGCTCAGCACAGCTCTGTAAGGAGGGGTCTGAGTATTTCGTGTTCCTTACTCACCCACCGCCCAGGTCTGTACGCATGGTTCTCCTCTGCAGGTGTGCTCAGTACAGGTCTGTACTGACGGTTCTCCTCTGAAGGTGTGCTCAGTACAGGTCTGTACTGATGGTTCTCCTCTGCAGGTATGCTCAGCACAGGTCTGTAAGGAGGGGTCTGAGTATTTCGTGTTCCTTACTCACCCACCGCCCAGGTCTGTACGCATGGTTCTCCTATGCAGGTGTGCTCAGTACAGGTCTGTATGCATGGTTCTCCTCTGCAGGTATGCTCAGCACAGGTCTGTACTGACGGTTCTCCTTTGCAGGTGTGCTCAGCACAGGTCTGTACGGAGGGTTCTTCTCTGCGGGTATGCTCAGCACACCTCTGTACGGACGGTTCGGAGTATGGCGTGTTCCTTACTCACCCACTGCCGCTTATCCCAGGTGTAATGTCCCCGAAACGTGTCAGCATTGCAATTATGTGTTCTAACCTAATGGTTACGTATAGATGATACACACCTTCAGGTTGACAAGCTTATTGTCGACAGTCTAAAAGGTCGACATTGACATGACGATGATTTTTTGTGTTTATGTAATCGTATGTCATCATGGACACCGTATATATGTATATGGCTGTGCTCGCCATGCTTCCGGCACACTATAATATTCCCACTCTTGGATGGTAAAGTATGAAAAACCATAATTTTTTTAGAAAAAAATCACGAAAAACTCAAGTCGAACTTTTGACTGTCAGCCTTGTCTATGTGGACCATAAGCTAGTGTTGTTCTAGGGTATGTCAACCCGTTTTTATGTCGACCATTAGTGGTGACTATTGATGTGGACATTGACTGCATACAAAGCTTTATAACATTACTTCTAATGCCGCTGGTATAAAGAGCTCTCTGTAGAGATGGGAACCTTGGGCCCTCCAGCTGTTGTTGAACTACACATCCCAGCATGCCCTGCTACAGTTTTGCTATTTCTCCATACCAAAACTGTTGCAGGGCATGCTGAACTGTGTAGTTCAACAACAGCTGGAGGGCCGAAGGTTCCCCATCCCTGCTGTAGATGGTAGAGATCCACTATGTTTACTGCACGCCACAGAAAGTACTCTGCCACATGAGAGTACCAGCGTTTCATTTATGTCACCAGGCCTCCCCTTAGAATGGAGTTTCCACTTTCTGGTAACTTACATTGATTGGCTGTACTGACCCAAAATTGCCGGTAGTGTGGAGGCGGAGCTGTCGCCATATCCTAGGGTTCTGAAACGAACCGTCTGCCTTCTGTATAAGCATGGCTGAAGCGCACAGAAGTAATGCTTTCGGGAGTGGAATGCCCATTGATGCCTATCACCAAGCGTATGATGGTTTTATCATTGATGGCAGCACATCAACTAGCTTCACACCATCGATGGTATAACATCGATGTTTCTTCTTGTGTTTCCCCTTCAATGGCAACCATAGATCAGAAACACACTGATGGCCGTTCCTACTAGACTAGAGTGCTGCTGAAATTTGAGAGTGTGCGCGTCCTAGGACGCTAGAGGAGCGGTCTCCAAGAGTTGTCATAGTAACCAATCAAATTCCAGCGATTATATTCTAAACTTTCGCAGATAATACAGTCATTTCACAGTGGAAAACCCTATTATATGTAAGTACTAAAGCAGCAAAATACGGACAAGTGAGCCTTTAAATATGGTGCAAGAGATGGATAAACTTAAGTGCTAAAAGTGTCTCAACAGTAGTGTAGGGCAACAGGTGACCCGGTTGCAATCTGTTATTTTTTTTTTTATAAATGATACTCTAGTAAACGTACCAAAAGATATTAGTTACACGATTGTAGGACTTGGTTTGGAAATCCGCGTAATCTGGGAACCATGAACTGTATATATGCGCCGCTCCCACACTTTGCCTTGTCTCCCCTCGCTGTGGGAGGAGCTGTAGGGGCGGAGAACACATTGAGGAGATGGAACAGACCTCACTATTATTTAGGGGCAGATGTACTAAAGCCTTGGAGAGTGATAAAGTGGATTCAAAATATTTCAAACGCAGCCTGTAACATGACAGTTAGGAGCTGACCGGCTGGTACTTTGGGGTAGATGTATGAAGCGGTGATAAGGAAGAAGTGATAAAGTGTCTGATATTTTATCACCGAACCAATCAGCTCCTGACTGTTAAGTTACAGGCTGGGTTTAAAAAGGGACAGTTAGGAGCTGATTGGTTGGTGATAAAGTACCAGGCACTTTATCACTTCTCCTCCCTTATCACCGCTTCATACATCTACCCCTTGATCTATATCCAATGCTAGTACACCTGCAGTCTAATTAGAGTTCAGAGAATCCTGGGAAATGTGATCATTTCATTGTAAATTCCTTTGTGTTCTCCCTTCCTGCCTCCGTGTGTCTTGTTTATCCCCCTTCTAGAGTCCCGCACTACGGATAGGCCTGATCCAAGACCGGTATTCCCGTTACGTTGTCACTTTGCGCTGTTCCGTAGTGGTGTTTGCCTGGCAGATATATGCAGAGATGTCACTTTTGTGTTTCTGATGTCACATTCACCTTTCCAATGCCGTATCCTGGACTCTGTTATAATTAGATGACAGCGGGCGTCCGCTCTTCTGTCAGAACCAGATAACGATCTCCCTGATGGAATGGGTCATGTGATGCTGCTAGATACGCGTTACAGACAGATGACTGAGCCCACTGCATGTTCTGCCCATTGTGTGACTCGCTGGCAGTGTATTGTGTCTTATGGGACTATTCACTGATTGGTGATTCTCATACGAATGGCAAAATACAGCATGTTAAAAATCCCCGACTCTGATCCATTTTGGGTCGGAATCAGGAAATTTGGGATTTCCAGTATGTTGAATTAATTATTGTTTATTTTAAAGACAATCGTCAGCACAAAGCAGAATTGAATGGGGTTTATGGGTCATTTATGTTATAAAGGGTCAACAGCATGTCGACCTTTCCACGTGTTGACCGTATAATATTGACCTATAGACCGGATACTCTATAGCAGGTGTAGGCAACCTGTGGCTCTCCAGCTGTTGTGAAACTACAAGTCCCAGCATGCCTTGCCACAGTTTTGCTATTGGGGAGTGCTAAAACGGTGGCACTGCATGCTGGGACTTGTAGTTTCACAACAACTGGAGAGCCACAGGTTGCCTACGCCTGCTGTATAGGCTACATAACACTCTCTCTCTCTGTGGGGTTTATTTACTGAGATGGGAGTTCTACTGAAGATGGATGGTTGCTATGGGCAACCAATCAGAATCTTCTTCTTTATTAAGCACCTTCTAGAAGATAACAGAATCTAATTGGTTGTCCATATCTATTATCTTCTAGAACGTGCTAAATAAAAAGGAAGTATATTCGGATTGGTTGCTATGGGAAACATCCCATCTTCAATAGGACTCCCGTCTTGGTAAACAAACCCCTCTGACCTTAGAGACCTTACATGAGGGGACAGGAATAACTATTGTTTGCCGACACCCCCCAACGGAATGTCACACAGACCCCCCACCCCCGTGTGCAAGAGAATGGTCTTTATCTATTGACAAAAATACTTCTCGTTTCCTTGTGGCTGCTCTGTAGGCTTTTTCTCTTGCAGCTAATTTATAGGCCTTAGAACTTTTTATACAAGTACAATGGCCCTTATTCTAGTTGAGTCGGACGGATGCGTATTTTCGGACGGCCACCGAGTTTTCTTAGCCTTGCCTAACGTACGGATCGCTCACACCGTCCGAATGCGGTAAGTCGCCCGAGCAAACGGACCGCGAGCGGATGTTTCATGCGAACACCTCCCCCATCTGTGGGAACCTCCCCCATCCTCCGATGGTCGCCGACCAGCGAATGATGGGCCGAGTGGTCAGGCAGAACCGAGTGCTCCAGACCACTCGGACAGTTTTCCGTATGAAAGCAGGGATATGGCGGGCAGCTGGCATCCGGCTATGTCATATGTCCGCCCCCCACACGTGCGTCACGGCAGGCTTGCCATACGTACGCCCAGCGTTTTCATGGGAACGCCCATGAAACGTGGGGCGTATGCATAAGGTAATGAGCCCAAACAGCCCTTCACGCCCCTCTCCACCCCCTGCTCGGATGGTTCCGTATGATCATTTTCTGTACGGAACTCACACCGTGTTCGTACGTGTGAGGTGTTCACACGTGCGCAGATACACCTCCGCACATCGGCCATCCGTCCGCATTCGGAGCCATCCAACTCAACCAGAATAAGGCCCAATGTTATATGTGGGTAGATAGATAAAGATGTCGGCGACTAATCACTGTGCTGGTAAGTTGATTGATAAATAAAAGTATATTTATTTAGATGACAGAAAAAAATATATAGATGGACAATGGTGTATATATACGAAAAAATACAAGGATAAAAATACAAAAAGATAAAATAATAATAAAAAAAAAAAAATATATATATATATATATATATATATATATATATATATATATATATATATAGGAATGCTGTAGATAGCCGCACACATGGGACTCTGCTCCTTAGAAAAATGAACACGCAAGAGCCGTGTCTTTAGCAACGTTTCGGGAAGGTTTATTATCCCGTCCTCAGGCAGCCTGAGGACGGGATAATAAACCTTCCCGAAACGTTGCTAAAGACACGGCTCTTGCGTGTTCATTTTTCTAAGGAGCAGAGTCCCATGTGTGCGGCTATCTACAGCATTCCTATATTATTCTACTTGAGCCTGCACCGTGTCTTTAGCAACGTTTCGGGAAGGTTTATTATCCCGTCCTCAGGCAGCCTGAGGACGGGATAATAAACCTTCCCGAAACGTTGCTAAAGACACGGCTCTTGCGTGTTCATTTTTCTAAGGAGCAGAGTCCCATGTGTGCGGCTATCTACAGCATTCCTATATTATTCTACTTGAGCCTGCACCAGGGCGGTTGTATGGGATTGGATGCGTGCCAGCACATCGTCTCATATATATATATATATATATATATATATATATATATATATATATATATATATATATATATATATATATATATATATATATATATATATATATATATATATATATATATATATATATATATATATATATAACCTCCTAAAATCAATAAATAAGCATATAAATATAAAGGAGATTTGCTTAACTCAGGATGGAGGGAGATTATGGTTGCCCAACGCGTTTCGTCGATGTGACTTTACATCGACGAAACGTATTTTCGTCGCTCTGGCTGGTAGAAATAGGATGACTGAGCGATGCTGAGCTTAATTAATGGGGCTATTTACTAACAAGTGACTGTAAGGCTAGTTATTGTGGTGTTACAAAAAAATGAAATTCCTATCACCAGATTTGCCACCGGCTATTCTGGCTGGTAGCGGTAAGGATCCTTCATTGCTCTCCGATTCTGGAACTTTTTCAGTATGCCTAACCCGCTTTGTCACCGCTTTACAAGTTGTGCCAGGTTAAATGTGCCCAGGGTTTGCACTTTTTTAATAGAAAATGTGAGGATTTTTTTATTTTTTATTATTATATTTTATATTGTGGCAGCTATAACCCCCACCCCCATATACTGTACATTTGGATGTAATTTGGCCACTTTTTACGCAAATGTGATATCCATCTGCCTCTCTATTGCACCCCGCCGCTGGCAGACGGAGAAAGAGGCCGGCGGTGGGTGGAAGATTTCAAAACTCCTATTCCTTTCAATAGGTAGGCTACTGATTGGCTGAGAGAGCTTTCTTAGCCAATCAGCAGCCGCCCTGTTCATTTGAATATGAGCTTCTCAAATCTACTGCCCTCCACTGGCCTACCTCTCCGTCTACCAGCGGCGGAGGTGCGAAGGGAGATGACAGTCCCAAAACATGGAACGATGTGGCTATGATCCTTAAAATGAACCAGGATACTGTATCACCTCTGCAGTCCCAACATTATCTGCAATGCGCTTATTTTCGCCATGTACTCTGGTATAATGCATACACAGAGCATTAGCGGTGCGGTAATTGTGCGTTACTGTCTCCTAACACCCGATGCTTTGTATGGTCACACCCAGGATAAGACATGCATGTGAACTCTGAATTACTGTCCTGCAGACGGAGTGCGTGACACTGTCTTTTATTACCTCTTGGTCAGGGGGCAGCGCTGGAATGTGTGTGTGTGTGGGGGTGGGGGGGTGGGAGGGGGAAGAGGCCTATAAATTACAGACTGAAGGCAATATAAACACACAGCAGTTCCTCCACGTTACTCCCTGTTGTAGAACTTACACACTGTTATATACTGATTATAGATAGGGAATCTGTTCTCAATGCAGAATGTGATGTTATTCACAATTGCAAACATTCTTAGAAAAAAATAAAACATATGCAGCGAAAGGGAATCTCCTGCCACTTGTGTTTTTTTTTTTTTGGTGAACAAAACCAAATCTATATAATGGGGCTGATTCTAAAGTCACAACGCGCATGGGTTTCAGCGTATTGCTCATACGGCGGATCCGGTATCTGCGCATGATGTCACTAGTGCGTAAGGATCGATGATAGACCATGCGTTCCACAGTGGGCAGCGACTATACAATTGTACAGAACTAGTCTGTCTCATGGGAGTGAGATGGGCGTGTTTGCCGGATTCCTCGCTCTATCGTAGCGCTATGGCGTTCGTTTCAGCCACCAATCTCGCACCCAGCAATTATTGTGTGTGTGTGTGTGTGTGTGTGTAAATAAATATATATTATAATGTATGTGTATGTCACTGCGCTACACAGATATGACAGGGCTGCTGTCCATGGCGCTATCTGCAGGAAGCAGCGTGCCTCCGATACTTGCACTGTCACTTGGGTTAGGATCATGCAGCACAAATAGCCACATCCCAGTATAATTCGTGACCCTGCTACCTCAGTGTCTCCGTTGCCCGGCTCATCCACTGCGGACACCAGGACAGTGAGTTTCCCTTACATAATTATACTGATACATTATGGGCCTAATTCTGGTTCACTTGCAAAAGCAAGTTTTCTCTCTGGGCCAGATTCTCTAAGCTTCAAAAGTGATAAAATGGAGAGTGATAAACAATCACCCAATCAGCTCCTGTCTGTCATTTTTTAAACACAGTCTGTTACTTGGCAGGTAGGAGCTGATTGGCTGGCTGTTTATCACTCTCCATTTTATCACTTTTGAAGCTTAGAGAATCTGGGCCTCTGTCTGTCTATCTCTCTTTCTCATAGACAAAACCATGTTGTACTGCAGGTGGGGCAGATGTAACGTGTGCAGAGAGATCTATTTATTCAAGCTTTGGAGCGAGATAAAGTAGCAGCCAATCTGCTCCTTTAACTGTCATTTTTCAACCCCAGTCTGTCAACATGACAGTTAGAAGCTGCTACTTTATCTCCGGCCACTTTATCTCTCTCCAAAGCTAAGTACATAGACCACTCTCCGAGATTGAATATATCTACCCCAACATGAGGTGACATTTAACTATGAGTATGTAAAGTATTTATTTATGGTTTAGCCCACGATTTGTGATCTTTAAATTGCAGATAGAATTTTTAATGCGTAAGGCGGCTTTTAGGTCTTCGGCCGTTGGCTATGTCGACATTTGGGACAAAAAACTCTGAGAGACTCATGTTGACCTTCACATTGTCGACACTAATGCTTGTGTCAACCTTCCAACCCTGTCGATCTCCTTCAGTGGTTGAGCCAATGTCCCATACCCAGCTTTTGTTTCTTCAGTCCGAGGAGGAGGAAGCTTTCTGTAGCTGTCTCTATAGTTTTGTTTCCCTAGCTGCCTATAACCAGTATTTATGTATTTATTTTCTTCCTCTGTTTTAAAAATAAAAACTTTTTTTAAATAATTTTATTTTAGCAGCCGGAAAAATAGCAGCAAAAAATCCATTACATACGAAATGCACTTCCTCCTGCTTATTTGTGCTGGCAGCTGATTCACCCATCACCTTCCTGGCTTTGTATGTGTTTGTTAATATACAAATATCAAGGTTAGGGTGCCTTGGGATCTTCATGCAAACCCCATCTTCTCCTAACTGCCGCCACCTGCTGGGAGTACAGTGTATTGCAGGGGGCAGCAGTCAGTCTCTTTTATACAGTAGTATTAATTTGAGTGAGTAACTTGTATTCTGTACAGGATGTGAAGAACCGATTTGTCATAAGGGTGTGGCAGGTGGTTTGGGGTGTTGGCCCAAGTCTTGTGGTCAATGAGTCTGGAAACCTTGGTGTTCACATTTGTGCAGTTTATTGGATTAATTTAGTTTCTCTACCGTCCAATGGGATACTGGGCTTCACTACTATGGGGATTGAGACCTCCGCAGGAGAGACAGGCACATAAAAGAACTTTCAGTGTGGGTGCACTGGCTCCTCCCCTCAATCTCCCTCCACTAGTCAGTTTTGAAAAATGTGCCTCTACATTGAATGGACACAATAGTGTCCATTCACAACTACTGTTGGCTTCCTGGCCATGCGGGATTTCGCCGTCCGGCAGGAGCCGGAGTGTTTGAAACCGCCATAACAGTTCATGTTTCCAGGTCTACACATAGAATCAAGTGAAGTAATTAGCTACACCTGTGGATCTTTTAAAATGTGTCAGTGAGTAAAGAGTGCACCTGTCGGGTGACCTGGAAACGTGAACTGTTGGGGGTCCTGAGGACCGAGGTTGAGAACTGTTCTTGAAGATAATAGATAGTATCTGATTGGTTGCCCATAGCAACATCACATGTGAACAAGAACTCTCATCTTCGTAAAGTTCTCCCTGTGAGTCTGCAAAGTTTTTAAAAGAAGCGGCTCTTTCCGGAGCTTGTTCCCCAGTAACACTGTAGATGTTCGGACTGCTAGCACTGGTGTATGGAAAACCAGAGTTATCTCCAATATAGAAGTGTTTTTACCAAGAAACTTGGTGAACTAGGCGCTGATGTGAGGTGCTCCTCCTAATTTGGTATAGCTGCTGCCTGAAGGTGATTTTAGTATATCACTCAAGGGGTACAACAAAATAAAATACAATAAATGTATAGGGCGGTATTCAATGAGGCTGTAAGGCGAATTTTTGACTAAAACGGCGAATCACCCTATTCAATGACCAGATGGCGAATACATTTCAAGGTTTCTTTCTACATGTTTCACCGAGTAGCAATCACTATCTTTTTATGGTAAAGTGGAAGGTGAACTTTTAAAATAAAGTGTGTTTTGTTTTTTACATTTGGTGTCAAAAAATCAGGAATTTTATTCTGAGGGGCATGCTATTTTTATTCATGTGCTGTAAGCTGCGCTAATTGAAAAGAACATGGGGATTGGAATATTGGTACATTTATTCAATAATAGTTAAAAAGGTTTATAATAAGAACAATATTAACCCCTTCACGACATTTGACGTACATGTACGTCATGGTCGGGAAGTACTTCCCGACATTTGACGTACATGTACGTCATGGATTCTAACTGTCACTGCGTCTATAGACGCGGTGACAGTTAGGAGATGTCTGCTGTCCCTGACAGCAGACATCCCCCCTCGTCGCATAGGGGGGGCAGGGGTGCCCCCCCCGGTCGGCGATCGCTGTGATTGGCTGTTCAAATCTGAACAGCCAATCACAGCGTTTCCTGTGTTACCGGCGGCTAAGCCGCTCGGTAACACAGAAAACGGTGGTGATCGGTGCAGCACCGATCACCACCGAGCGGCAGCACCCCCCTCCCACCCGCCGGGCACTCACCCGGCAGCAGCAGCAGCTCCCCCGGCTCCACCGCTACGTCCGGAGCGCACGCTGCGCTCCCCTCCTCCCCCCTCCCCCCCGCAGCAGCAGCAGCAGCAGCAGCAGCATCATGCTGCTGCTGCTGGAAAAGTTAAAAATAAAATAAAATAAAAAATAATGTGCAAATGTGTGTGTGTATGTATGTATGTATGTATATATATATATATATATATATATATATATATATATATATATATATATATATATATATATATATATATATATATATATATATATATATATATATGTATGTGTGTGCGTATACCGCACCGATCGCCAGCCCCCCCCCCCCTCCCACCCGGCAGCCCCCCTCCCTCCCACCCACCCGGCTGCCGCAGCGCCAGCACCCCTCCCACCCCCCCGCCAGCCGCAGCGCCAGCCCCCCTCCCAAAGTTGGTGACCAAAATGGGGTCACTTGTGGGGGGGTTCCACTGTATTGGTGCTTCGGGGGTCTTGCTAATGCGACATAGCACCCGCCATTCATTCCACCACCAAAAATCACTCCTTCCCTTCTGAGTCCTGCCATGCACCCAACTGGTATTTTTTGGTCACATGTGAGGCATTGCCGTACCCGGGAGAAATTGGGGCACAGATTTTGGGGTGCTTTGTCTCCTTCATTCCTTGTGAAAATTAAAAATTTTGAGCCAGAACTGCATTTTTGTGTAAAAAATTAAATTTTTTTACACAAAAATGCAGATCTGGCTCAAAATTTTTCATTTTCACAAGGAATGAAGGAGACAAAGCACCCCAAAATCTGTGCCCCAATTTCTCCCGGGTACGGCAATGCCTCACATGTGACCAAAAAATACCAGTTGGGTGCATGGCAGGACTCAGAAGGGAAGGAGTGATTTTTGGATTTTGCAGCACAGATTCTGGTTGAATGACCCCCGAAACACCCATACAGTGGAACCCCCCCACAAGTGACCCCATTTTGCAAACTACACCCCTCAGGGAATTCATCTAGGGGTATAGAGTACATTTCAAACCCCCCGGGGTTTCACCAATTTTGATACAACTGAGCTGTGAAAATGAAAAATTATTTTTTTTCATTTTCACTGCCCAGTTGTACCACAATTGGTGAAACCCCTGGGGGTTTGAAATGTACACTATACCCCTAGATGAATTCCCTGAGGGGTGTAGTTTGCAAAATGGGGTCACTTGTGGGGGGGTTCCTAACTTTTAGCATCTTATGGTGCCTAGAAACCTACATGGTGCCTAAAAATCTCATAAAAAGGAGTCTCCAAAATCAAGTAGGTGCTCCTTCTATTATGAAGCCTGTGGTTTGGTCACCGTGCACACTAGGGCCACATATAGGATATTTATGAAAACCAAAGAATTGGGGGAATCAATTTTTAGTCACATTTCTCTAGTAAAATGTACTGTGTTCCTTAGAAAAATGTATTAAAATTGAAAATCCGAAAAAAAAATGAAATTTTGAAATTTCACCTACACTTTGTTTTAATTCCTGTGAAACACCTAAAGGGTTAACAAACTTCCAAAATGCTGTTTTGAATACTGTGAGGGGTGCAGTTTTTGAAATGGCATCATTTATGGGGGTGTCTCACATACAAGTCCCTCAAAGTCACATCAGAACTGAACTGGTCCCTAAAAAAATCAGTGTTTGAAATTTTCTTGAAAATTTGAGAATTTGCTAGTCATATTTGAAGCCTCCTAGTGTCCAAAAAAATTAAAAGGAAGTTGAAATAATGATTGCAACATAAAGTAGACATATGGGGTGAGATTTAATAGGATGAGATTTTCAGAAAGTGAGAGATTTGGTGAGAAATCTCCAGTTTTTTTAAAGCGGCAATCATTTACACTTCAAAATCAAACTGGTTTAGCAGTGTAAATGATTGCCGCTTTAAAAAAGCTGGAGATTTCTTACTAAATCTCTCACTCTCTGAATCTCTCATCCTATTAAATCTCACCCTACGTCTTTGTTAGTTATTAACTATTTTGAGTGGTATGATTATTTGTCTCACAAGCAGAAAATGTGACATTTTGCATATTGCTAAATTTTCCATTTTTTCACGATATTTTGGTATTTTTCACAAAAAAACACAGACTGTATCGACCCAAATTTACCACTAACTTGAAGTACAATGTGTCACGAGAAAACAATCTCAAAATCACTGGGATAAGTAAAAGCAAAAAAAAGTTATCCCCACTTAAGTGAGACATGTCAGATTTGAAAAAAAGGGCTCTGTCATGAAGGCACAAACTGGCTCTGTCATGAAGGGGTTAATAAAACATATATAATAAAACAATTGATGTGCCCTCCATTGGTCACTACTGGTTTTTGCACTTTTCTTTAGTTAGGCAGATGTATGTAAGGCAGTTCATGCAATAGTATGACAGTCTCACCACTTGTAGGGATTTTTCCAAATAAGGGTCCGTTGTCCTCACTATTATGCGGAGAGAAGTTTGCAAAAAGAATTTCTTTAGAACGCCGCTGAAGGAATATCGAGGACCTTGGTGGAGCTTCCCAGTTATAGGTGTCCTGTAATGGGTGTGCAGGTGGTCAGTATTGCCAGGGTTGGTGCTGGTTTTGAAAGGCACCAAGTTTTTGCCAGAGGTCAGGATTCAAAGTGCTTGTGCAGTGCCAGGGAGAGGTAAGTATGCGGTCCCTCCGACGCGTTTCGCTGAATTAATCAGCTTTTTTTTCAAGGTGACCTTGAAAAAGCTGATTCTCTGCATAATAGTGAGGACAACGGACCTTTATTTGGAAAAATCCCTACAAGTGGTGAGACTGTCATACTATTGCATGAACATCAATTGTTTTATTATATATGTTTTATTAATATTGTTCTTATTATAAACCTTTTTAACTATTATTGAATAAATGTACCAATATTCCAATCCCCATGTTCTTTTCAATTAGCGCTGCCTATACATTTATTGTATTTTGTTTTATCTCCAATATAACCTGTTTTCTCGCCATGTTATTGCTCATTTCTGGAGGGATGCTATGAAGTCCTGCCCTCGATCTGGGCAACCACAGCTGTAATCCACCCAACCAGGAATACATTCTGAAGAAGACACACCCACTTTACAATAGGCCACACCCTCTTGTAAAATACCCCCCCCATAATATCAGACTGTCTTACCAAAATTGCAAAACCTCCATGGCCAAGTAGCCAGCAAGCATAGATTCCAGTGTAAAGGTTGATGGTGTCCAGGCCGACAAGTCAAAAGGTCAACCGGTAAAAGTAGGCGGTGCTTAAGGTCAACCGGTAGAAAATGTCAAAAGATCAACAAGTTATTTGTGTTTGTTTCAACCTTTTTGCTTCATTTACCATAATTGGGCCTAGTAACGGGCTTCACCTTACCTGTAGCGTGGTGAGTGTTGCGAGTCCGCCGCGATATATGTTTGCACTAATTGTGGCCACATATGAAGTAACATACAAAATGACACCCCAAACAAACTTTCAAATCATGCTGTACATGATGATTTTGAGAAAATGGAAGATTTCTGGAAACTTCTAAAAAAAAAAAAAGGGGAGGTGACCATATCGTCCAATAGGGCTCTAGCTATCGTATATCTTATGCCTCTTATGCGGGGTACACACCAGGACGACCCGCTCACGATGTGCATCGTGAGCGGGTCGTCAGTGTCTCGTCCGACCCGCTCACGGGTGCACCGTGAGCGGGTCCGATCCGATGGCGACCCGCACCCGGCTGTATGGTCGTCATTGAGATCCTACCTGCAGCAGGTAGGTTTTCAATAACGACCGACCCGCGGGACCGCGCATGGTATCGGTATCGGTCCACACCAGGTCAGAAAAGGGCCCAATCAGCACACAATCTACATCCAATTGATCGGAATTGGATCTAGATTGTGGGGATCGGGCCCTAGTCGTCCTGGTGTGTACCCAGCATAAGAAAATAACTAAAATCTGATTGGTTTTACTCGTTTTTAACAGTATATTGCAGGCTTGCTGCCAACGGTTAGGATAAAAGCTAGGACAGACACTTATGGATTATTACAAAACCACATAACCGGTGTGTGGTGAGCAGCACATCTCCTGCCCAGCGCTGCCAGGCTACTGGCGCAGCGCCCTCACTTACCACTGTCTGCGCAGCGGGCACCTTAGTCTAGGTGTCTGCATTGTGATGTTCTCATCCACTGCCTGTCCTGTCCCATAGCAGCCTGTCCCCTGTTGTATAGGCTGCCTCCTGTTTTTACTGCCAGGTCCCCAGCTGTCTTCAGCCCTCCAGCTTGCTCAGCCCCTCTGCCTCACTCCACCGTCACGGTGTCAGAAATAACCTGGGCTGACGACTGCTCTCGTCCTTGTACACCAGCCGTCCACACTGCTGACCCCAGGCTGGGATCACCATGTCCGGGCTCCTGTGCAGGAAACGCAAGAAGGAGGCCAGCGGCGCAAGCGAGACAGGTTTGGACTTTTTGGTCTTGTGGTTCCTGGTTTGGACTGGGTGCAGGGATAGAGGTGCTAGCTGCCATGCTGGCTGGGGATAGCACATGGCAGGGCTAAGCTGGCATCTGTATTGTTTATCTTGTGATCGATGGTTAGATCTGACGCAGTAGGGGTTGTTGTATTGTTGTCCGTTTCGGTGCATATCTGGTCGTTTTTTTTGTCAGACCTAATGCTGTAATCAAATATGTGTTCTGTAATCATTTTATTCCAGTGCCTATTCTTATTATTTATCATTATTATCCATTACTTATATGGTGCCACAAGGGGCCTGCAGAGCCCAATTTCAGACTATCAATGTACAATACTATGGGCCAGATGTACTAAGCTTGAAAAGTGATAAAAGGGAGAGTGATAAACAGCCAGCCAATCAGCTCCTGCCTGACATTTTTCAAACACAGCCTGTGACATGACAATTAAGAGCTGATTGGCTGGTGGTTTATCACTCTCCCTTTTTATCACTTTTCAAGCTTAGCACATCTCGCCCCTAGATCTTCTCTGCAACATTCATTCTAATGCTGGGTACACACCAAAACGATTTTGGCACAATCCCATCAATCTGGATCCAATTCAGACTGATTGGATGCAGATTTGGTCAAAATCGTTTGGTTGGATCTGAATCCGATCCTACCTGCTGCAGGTAGGATCTGTAAAAGATCCATTCATCTGAATACAGAGGGGATCAGATCGTATGCAAATCGTACGATCTGAATTGCATACGATTTGCATCCAATCCAAATCGTTTTTGTGTGTACCCAGCATTACTGGCTGTGAATATTTATAAATACCTTGGGGGAGATTTATCAAGGCTTGGAGAGAGAGAGGGAGAGAGATAGCATCCACCAATCAGCTTATCACTGTCATGTTACAGACTGGGTTTGAAAAATGTCAGGAGCTGATTGGTACGTTATCTCCGAGCTTTTATATATTTCCCCAAATATTTTATATACGCTCAAAATTAAATCTGATATCTTATTTATTTTTTTGCCAGTGACCGATCTCCAGGAAGAGGGCAAAAATGCCATCAACGCTCCCATGTCTCCGACCCCCATTGACATCCACCCGGAAGACACCTTGCTCGGTACCATTTAACTCATTATTACATTTAAAGTAACCCTATGGATAGAATGTCTATTTTCTGTTGGTCTCATGTAAATTGTAAGGTAGGACTGTACTAGACATTTGCCTGGTCTCGGTGATGGTGCTTACAGAACGTCCAGTCTCATGTGATTATCGCCACACTACAGTAGCACAAATAGCCTAATGGCGATATTAGTGATATCATTGGGGGACGGGGTCCGGAAATATGTACAAAACTATAACCAAAGTATCAGTACTAACCCTCAGGCTGCCTATAGCCGGGAGAATTGGGGTCACTTTAGACCAGTGGTGTCAAACTCTTGTCCCTCCAGCTGTTAAGGAACTACACATCCCAGCATGCCCTGCCACAGTTTTAGCAATCCATTATATAAAAACTGTGGCAGGGCATGATGGGATGTGTAGTTCCACAACAGCTGTTGGCCTGTGAGTTTGACACCACTGCTTTAGACTATCTAGGACATATAGGGCCTTATTTTGGTTCATTCTTTCTGACAAAATCCTTCTTAGATGGACAAAACCATGTGCACTGCAGGGGGGGCAGATGTAACATGTGCAGAGAGAGTTAGATTTGGGTGAGTAATTTTGTTTCTGTGCAGGGAAAATACTGACTGCTTTATTTTTACACTGCAATATAGATCTCACTTTGAAGTAAAACCCCACCCAAATCTAATTCTCTCTGCACATGTTACTTCTGCCCCACCTGCAGTGCACATGGTTTTGCCCATCTAAGAAGGATTTTGTCAGAAAGAATGAACCAAAATAAGGCCCATAGTCCCCTAGACATAGACACAAGTAACCACGGAGAGGTGTCAGCTAAGTGTCCTTACCTCCCATAGTTCCAGCTGTTTGTACAGTTGCTCTGGGTCCTGTCTGTGACACCCTGGCTAGATGACTTGTGTTGCAGTAATGATCAGCATTTGTGCTGCAGTAGAATATGCTTCCTGCGTTAAGCAAGCACGGGAAGACAGCGGGAGGACAAACTTTACTGTGACCGGTCAGGGACAAATGTAGGGTTTATAACGAAGGGGGGAGGGGGTATATATTGGTGCGTTTGTATAGAGTGAACAAGCCCTGCCAGGGATACAAGCCCTGCCAGATCTGTACTACATAGTACAGTGAACAAGCCCTGCCAGATCTGTACTACATAGTACAGTGAACAAGCCCTGCCAGATCTGTACTATATAATCTTGCCTGCACAGTCTGTTTTTCTATCCGTTTCCGATGTCGCGGGACCGCGCATCGGGATCGAATGCATTCGATTTCCGTTCTATTTTGCTTATATAATATAAGAATAGAAATATTGATGAAATCTAATAGGGCGTAAACGCGGTTAGATTGAATTTTACTATATAGTCTAAATCGGTTGTGTACACCACGTCATGCAATTTGATCCCGATCGAATTGGGACTGAATTGAAAAGGAATCGCACCGTGTGTACACCCTATTACTAGTGTAGCTTAACCCATATTTACCTACATTTACGGGCTCTCCAAGAGAAGCTACTACAGGACACTTGGGGGGCAGGGCTGGGTTGGCTCACCGCTAAAATGTCGCAATTCGCAGATCTGCGGGGAGGAAATGAGGAATGACCCAAATTCACGTAGTTTGCCCCTGTCCCCTCTTATGGACCTACAAATCCCAGGTATAATCTCCCCGTCCTGCCCGCTTCCCTAGGGAGATTTGGCCACTACCCGCAACTTGCAAGAGAGTCGGCAAGTGTGGAAAAACCTCTCCTTTACAGGCACCTGTGATGGGACTACACATTTATATATACTGTATATTCTAATGCTTCTGTTGTATGTAGACTCCGGGGCTGTGACTGCATTGTCACTTGACCATGATGAATACTTTCCAGTGATCTGTTGCCCTTCCTGTACTTCCATTATCTTTGCATTGCCAGTGAGAGGTGAGGAGCAGCTGCGGTCATGTCTCTAACTTGTTCCCTGTTTTCTGATCACACAGAGGAGAATGAGGAACGTACCATGATAGACCCCAATTCCAAAGAAGACCCCAAATTCAAAGAACTTTTAAAGGTAAAGAGACCGCATCTGTTGCGCAGCAGCAGCGCGGTCCTGATTTAACACTTTCCTCTTTGTGATTAACTATCGGTGCGCTGGTTGCTTTCGGGTGTAGGGGGTCATTCTGGTTGACTTGCAAATCTGCGAATCTCGCAGCTTTGCGAGTCCACTAAACGGCGCCCACCCGCCGTTCGTACGCCGATTTTTCTCCTCATGCATGCGAATGGATGTTTTGCCTAAACCCCATCCATTCGCAACCTTGCATGCAGGGACGAAATCATTCGATAGTTCGACCATCAAATGATTTCTCAAGCGCTTGCAAAGGGTTCCCCTTCTTCATTCACATAAGCCCCTATAGATCAAACCTTCTCCATTATTCCTGTCTCCCGTTTCGTGCTCCAGCCGCGATATTGCTAGATATGATCTGAGAACAATTTGTCTCTCTGGTTGTGTTGGGTGTCTGACCGCAGTGATCTGTTCTATAATCCAGTAATCTGTACAATGCCAGGCTGTTATCTCGTGGTAGGCGGCAGGCGGCACTTACAACGTACTCACATGACATGATCGGAAAGTTACTTAGCAGCGTGTGATCGTCATAAGATGGTGACTGACTGCAGATGCTAAATGTTGACACTGTATGCTGGCACTTGTAGTTCCACAGCATTTCAAAGCTGCCACAATCTTTTATGCTTTTATGACTAGCGAATTTCGCTACTGACTCTTGGAGTGTGAATAGGTCTCATTGTAAGCTGGATCCTCATCTCATGATATCAGGCCGGCGTACGTGCGGGGGCGATGGGTTACACAGCCCAGGCGTCGTGCTGTCCACTCCTCTCCTCTGTCCGGCTGTGAGTGAGGGGGGGGAGGAGCGAACCGCCACAGCGATGTGTAGGCAGAGTCAGGTGACTTGTGACCCACTGGCCTTGTTGCCAGGTCTGTGAGTGGCGCCAGCACCAGAGACAGCAGACGGGGGGAGGTCTTGGGTTGACCCACATTATATCGAACACCCGACACTTCACTCTAGTAATATACTACTGGATTAGTGAATAACGCAGTCCCACGTCAAGGATTCTGTTTGCATCTACAGGTCCTTATAGACTGGATTAATGAGGTGCTAGTGGAGGAACGGATCATCGTGAAGAATCTGGAAGAAGATTTCTATGACGGACAAGTCCTACAGAAGCTTCTAGGTGAGTCGCCATGGAAACACAGGGGGGGTTCCAGCCTTCCAGAGGTTGTACGGCGATGAATTGTCCCATCCTCATTCGTTCCCGCTTGTCCGAGCAGCTGCTTTCTTACAATTTAAGTTTCCTGTGGAATGCTGCCATATTTCAGGAAATGTCTGATATACCTCAAGTCACTGACTGGGATCAATGAAACAATTGACCGCAACAGATGACAACGCAGATGACAACGCAGGCAATTCTCATCTTAAACAAGTTTATATTTCAGATAAAAAAGGACAATACGAGTGGGTGATGGTAACATTCTCATTTCAATGAAGTGTTATATGTATAGAGCAATCCAAATACCTGTAATATATCTGTGATTCTCCCTGTACACTGTGAAGGTGATATAGGGGCAGATGTATTAAGCCTTAACAAGAGATAAATGCAAGAATGAGAAGGAGAGATAAACGTCCAGCCAATCACCTGCTAACTGCCATGTTACAGTCTGTGTTTGTCAGTAAAAGTCAGTAAGGAGCTGATTGGTTGGATGTTTATCTCTCTTTATCACCCTTGCATTTATCTCTTGTTAAGGCTTAATACATCTGCCCCATAGTTGCATATTCCACAAATCCTTATTCACCCCGTAATAATGCTGACTTTCCTGTATAATAGTACAGTATAGAATCTGGAGCTTTGCATCCAGTTATTCCTTGGACTTAAACCACAGGATCGGTAGAGCAGCGGTTTGTGTTCTGGAACCTTTAATTACGTTGGCGTGCTCCTTGTTCCTGGGCATTAGTGACGACGTAGGGTAGGACAGCATTATGCTTAAGCTAGGGCAGAGGGTTTATTTCAGTGTCAATTAACAGTTTGTGGTCTGAATCAATATTGGCCCAGTACTGCCTCCATTCCCCTCCTCAGATCATGTCACTGCCCCTGTCACATGCAGCCCTGTCCTCACTGACCCATCACTCATCTCCTGATATACTCTGTGCTGCTGGGGATCCTGCTCCTCCCACTATATAACTCTCTGTCTGTGGCTTCCTGCTGCCTCCATTCCCCTCCTCACATCATGTCACTGTCCCTGTCACATGCAGCCCTGTCCTCACTGACACATCACTTATCTCCTGATATACTCTGTGCTGCTGGGGACCCTGCTCCTCAGAATGGAGGCAGCAGGAAGCATCAAACTAATTTGCTGCTACAGAACAATGTACTAAATATGTGGACATAACTCATCTTAAATGTTGATATTTGATCTTCCGATTATTAGGAAAATTTGAAAAAAAAAAAAATGAAGAGGTGATGTTGCTCACAGCAACCAATCAGAGTCTATGTAACACTTCTGTGACGCAATAGAGATTTTAATTTTTGTATTCTACTTTAAATTACTATATTGCAATAAAATAAGTTCCTTACTATTTTGGGTGTGGGACAATCACTTAAAAATCTGGAATTTTATTTTCCTAGTTGCAATTGCCAAATACCTTTTCGTAAATGGGTTCCTGCAGTCCCACCAATACCCCCCCCCCCCCCCCAAATCCTATTAGTGCATCGCATTCCATTTCCCAAGTCGTCTATGTTAGTGCAGCCCCAGCAGTGGGGGTGCTGATGCCCTTACTATGCATGCTCTCCTGGCGTGCTCCTATAACTACCATAATGGAAGTGCGCTGATATGTGGGTGGAGGGTTAGAAAGTAGCGTGCCTTCATAGCAGAGAGCCCCATGTGATTGTTCACACCCCCACCCCCCCAGCATAGTAGAACAATGTATCTTCTTATATCCTTTTGTCTTCATTTTTGGTCTTTTTTTTTGTTGTTGTTTTAATTGTGTCAATTGCAGAGAAACTGGCAAACCGCAAGCTGAACGTGGCAGAGGTGACTCAGTCTGAGATCGGGCAGAAACAGAAGCTGCAGACCATCCTGGATGATATACAAGAGTTCCTAAGACCGCAGGGATGGGCGATACGGTGGAACATTGACTGTGAGTCCAGGAAAATATTCCTCCTGATAATAACTGGCTGCATGTCGGGCAATGGTCCGCACGCTGTGGGGCGTATGCAGGGGGGGAGCTACGGGTAATGGTCCGCACGCTGTGGGGCGTATGCAGGGGAGGAGCTACGGGTAATGGTCCGCACACTGTGGGGCATATGCAGGGGAGGAGCTACGGGTAATGGTCCCCACACTGTGGGGCGTATGCAGGGGAGGAGCTACGGGTAATGGTCCGCACACTGTGGGGCGTATGCAGGGGAGGAGCTACGGGTAATGGTCCGCACACTGTGGGGCGTATGCAGGGGAGGAGCTACGGGTAATGGTCCGCACACTGTGGGGCGTATGTAGGGGAGGAGCTACGGGTAATGGTCCGCACACTGTGGGGCGTATGCAGGGGAGGAGCTACGGGTAATGGTCCGCACGCTGTGGGGCGTATGCAGGGGGGGAGTGTTAATGGCGATTAAATATGACCAAAGAAACAATAAGTGAAAAGCGCGAGTTACGTATTAAGTCCGTAACCAGCGTACCCTTTATGCCTAGCTACGTGCGAACAAAACGTAGCGCAGCGTAGCGTACCTTTATCGTGTATTATACACCAAAGAACCAATACCTTAATAAGAGATCCTTTCGCAGTACTTTGACTCTGATCTGCGAATATACCTTTTAAGGGCAGAGTCCGTAATAAACCTTTATCGCTAAATGCGAATAACAGACACAACCACGGTATAGAAGTATGGAGATAGGAACTCCACAAAAAGATGTATTTAAGTCCCTAATGGACAAAAGGGGGTTACAGAAATAGAAAATACAGGTATAACAAGTTATACAATAGTCTAACAAAGTATATACTATACAGGCTCTACTAAGGGAAGAAAAACAGATACAAGACACAATCAGCCAACAATACACTAAGGATAAATACCGTTAAATGCAACCGTTTACCGTCTCATCAAATATGCGAAGCGCAGTCCGGTCAGAGCTCGCTATCGTTCAGGGATGAACTATAGCCCGGTGGATAGTCAGGGAAAGGTAGATGTGCCGAAGTGACCGGGCAGCCCTGGGTCACCTATCTTATAGGGTCAGAAGGGGGAGGTCAAAGGCCATTCCCATTGGTCAGAGATCGTATGTCAGGTCCACTGTGATTGGGGGTAAGATGATACAACTGGTTTGACTAGGTGCAGGGGAGTGAACTTTAAGAGTCCTTTGTTTGATGGTTTCGGCGTCAGCAGTGATAAGAACCAGTTTCATCCAGATTCCTTTGTTACATACTTTCAACAGAAACTGTCTCTGGAATATGGATTATGTCCATAACTATCGGGCCGTGTATATTGCGAAATATTCGCAATGACCGGAATACTTCGCACAATGAACGGAACGGAACGGTACTAAACATGATACAGACAGATGTATGCAGGGCTAACTAAGCTATGTGTGGCGTTCTAAACCTTTAACTACATTTTACTTAGTGTCAGTATGTATTTATGAATTTATGTGTGATAGTATGGCTACTCTTCTGGTCCACTTTGTCACACATACTCGGGTATGGAAACTTTATTTGCGCAACTCTGCGAACCAAAATGGCGGCCATACTATCCTAAAATGGCGTGTGTGCAACTAGACTTCCACAGTCCACCCTTTAACAGTAAATATAAAACTGTTACATTACAAAACATTTTACACGACAATACAGAAATTCATAATCCTGACAAAGAAATTGGGATCCATGAAATAAACATATAAGGGGAGTAAACCATCTGCTCTTGGCCGATCCAGGATCACGGATAAACGATGGGCCGCATTTATCGAACAATCTACTCAGGGTCACGAAGGATAATGTACAATTTTGGGATAAAAATAAAAACAGGGGAGGTTACAACATATACACGTTCACAATTATGGTTTCTTTAAAGGGAGGTGGTTTCAATTCTAGGGTCATATACCAAACCCTGGTCTTCCTCTGCATCTCTCGTTCTTACACTCATGATTTCGGTACGTTTTGTCCTTCCCCGGGTCATCACCTTTAAACATTTGAACAGCAGCACAAAGACTATGATGGCACCACCGATACAGAGAAGGAGTTTTCCTATGCTAGCTATGATTCCTTGCGCCCATTCTCCTAAACCGGAGAACCAGTGCATTGGATTCAACCAGGAGGTCCATTCGCTAACTTTTTTACCTATTTCTGCCAGGCTGATATTATGTTCCCTTCTAAATTCCCATTTAAGCTGAAGAATCTCATCCATCCGATGATCGATGATTTCTTCTGGGTCTTCAGTTTTGTTGGTGATATATGTACAACATTTCACCCCAAACTGTGTAGAGAGGGTGACACAATATCCTCCTGTCATAGCTGTCAGATAGTTCAACACCATCCGATGTTGGACTAGCTCTCTTTTATATGCTTGCAACTCCTTCCCAGTGTATCTAAAAGTGTCATCATAAATCTCAGTGATTGTTATCTACCAAGCTGGCTAATGCTTGTATATACTTAAAATTTATGACTCCTCTGGCGGTATGGGTGATATCTAATGCAATGAGAAGTTGGATACCGAATGACTCGTGTATCATTTCAGAAGCTAGGGGTTCTTTCCTGATTGTTAAATCCCTTTTATGGATTTGATCATAATGGGTATGAGTGTAAGGAGGAGGTATGCCTCTGTGTATGCTCACCATCTCATCATGGGTGAGGGTCATCACTTCAGGTAACACTCTGCCTAGGTAACAAATTCCAACGTAGTTCATGGAGAGCCATTTGTACGCCCTTCTACCACAAATGTAATAAACGTCGTCAGGGAGAAAATAAGGGACAGAGTATTTCATGATCTTTTCACACATTATCCATAAGAACATTCCCGTCCCCTGCTCCCTGACTTGTTTCTGGCTGTAGGGTCATATTACAGTAGTCGGCTGATACTCTGCCGGCCATCATTTTACTTTTCTTCACCGTGTAGACATATTTATAGTGTCTCCCACTGGTTCGGATTTTTAACAATAATTCCTTATCAATAGGCTCTCCATCTGGACGCTGGGAGTAAGTTATTGTCTGGTTGTGCCATGTCACTTCCCAAGTACCAATCGTTCTGGAACTAGAGAAGTTCATACATACCAGGGATTTGTCCACTTGGTATGGATGTAATCTAAGACTAGGGGACCTGGTATACAGGTATCTCTTATCCAGTGGCCTCCCCTTATTTAATACGCTTATCTCTGAAATATTAAGCGGGTATGGGACTAGGCCTACACTACTCCTTTTATGTAACACTTGTGAACACACCCAGCATTCTGTTTGGTTTAAGACCTTACCCACTAGTGAGTGGTAATCACTCAAAGGATGTCGGCCTGTAGTTGCCTTACTTGTCGACTGACATCGCTGGATGCATTCTTCTTCCATTTTAGGTTGACAATATCTACAGACACAGTACTCACCAGACAATAACTCATCACATAGCCCTTGAACTACGTTTCCCTCATACCTTTTACCTTCTCCTGTCATGGGCAAAGTGTCAAGCTGGTTTAGGGATTCTACCTCACCCATATCTGGGTCCATTATTACACTGTCAGAACTCCGCTCCGATCGCTCTAGAATGTGGCAGCCACCGAGTATCTTGGGATGAAGAAAAGAACACAGAAAGAAAACAAAGAAATATATGCATAACTGTGAACCTGTTGCTTGGAGTCCTTCCATCATCTCTACCAGGGGACTTTTATTTTGCTCTGCTCTTGGACCTTTGTTCGCTCAGGTTGCTCGACCTTGGCTGCCTTTCAGTCTTCCCGGAACAATGCTTCTAGCGAGACTTCTTCTCTTTCGCTCTCTGCACACTGGGATTCTGGGTTACTGGCTTTCTTGCAGTGGGACGAATGTATCCAAGTCTCTCTCTCTGCGACTTTAATTGATGTAGTGCTGGTCAACAAAACTTGGTACGGTCCTTCCCAACGGTCTATCAAACAACCTGAGCGTAAAAAATTTCGGATCATGACAAAGTCTCCTGGTTTAAGATTATGACAATTCTCGGTAGGCATATCAGGGTTCAGTAAATTCAGCTGCTTTTGTTGTTTCCTTAGCTGTTTGTTTAGCTTTAGGATATACTGTACAGTTAACTCATTATTACATTTGAGATCATCCTGTGGGTCTATCATGATGTGTGGCTGCCGACCAAACAATATCTCGAAGGGGGACAAGTTGAGCGGAGTCCTGGGAGTGGTCCTAATGCTATACAGCACAATAGGCAGTGCCTCTGGCCATAACAACCCTGTTTCAGCCATGACTTTACCCAATTTGTTCTTAATAGTACCATTCATTCTCTCAACTTTGGCGCTCGCCTGGGGACGATATGGAGTATGAAGTTTACTATTAATCCCCAGGAGTTTACACATGATTTGGAAGACCTCTCCTGTGAAATGAGTGCCTCTGTCACTCTCAATGACCTTTGGGATACCATATCTACAGACAAACTCCTGACATATTTTCTTTGCTGTAAAGGTAGCAGTGTTGAAGGCAGCGGGGAAAGCCTCCACCCAGCTGGAAAACATGTCAACACAAACTAATACATATTTCAAATTTCTACAGGGTGGTAACTGTATGAAGTCGATTTGTATTACCTGGAAAGGGCCTTCTGTAGGAGGGATGTGGGATGGCTCTGTTGGGATGGCTTTTCCCACGTTCTTCCTCAAACAGGTGAGGCATGACATTGCCACTCTACCTGCTTGAGAAGCGAACCCTGGTGCACACCAGTAGGCCTTTACCAGCTTGCACATACCTTCCTTCCCAAGATGTGTCAGCCCATGGGCCGCCTCGGCTAGACTAGGAAGGTATGCCCTGGGGGCCACTGGTTTCCCGTGTCCATCTCTCCAAAGTCCGGTGGACTCTTGGCCACATCCCTTCGACTTCCATACTGCTCTTTCCTGTGGGGAACACAAATTCTGCATGTCTATCAGTTTGGATGTAGATACCATGTTCAGTGTACAAAGGTTGGTAGGATGGGTGAAAATATTTACAGGGCATGCGGCCCTTTTCGCTGCCTCATCAGCGCGGCTGTTACCAAGTGACACCGGGTCCTTCTCTGATGTGTGAGCTTTGCACTTGATAACAGCCACTCTGTCTGGAAGCTGAATAGCTCCCAGAAGTCTCCTAATGTATGTCGCATGCGCCACTGGTGTGCCAGCCGCCGTCATGAAATTTTGGAGGCGCCATAGGGCTCCAAAATCATGCACTACTCCGAAAGCATATCTGGAGTCGGTATATATGTTAACTGATTTTCCTTTGGCCAGTTCACATGCTCTGGTCAGTGCCACCAATTCCGCTACTTGTGCTGAGTGAGGTGGTCCCAAGGGTTCAGCTTCCACAATACCTTCTCCATCTACTACCGCGTAGCCTGTGCACAGCTCTCCCGTCTCCGTCTGTCTATGACAGCTACCATCAGTGAATAAGGTTATGTCTACCTCACTTAATGGGCTGTCGCTTATGTCAGGACGTGCTGTAAAGGTCTGATTCAGGTAGGTCATGCAATCATGCTTGTCCTCACTCTCACTAAACTCTGCTTTACCATATTCAGCAACATTCCCATCACCCTCCACCCTTTGTGCCTTGGAGGGCACGTGAGGGAGGAATGTGGCTGGGTTTAGTGTATTGCATCTTTTAATGGTAATATTTACTGGGGCCATCAGCGCCAGTTCCCACTTGGTGAACCGTGCTGAGGACACATGACGTGTTTGGGCAGAATTTAGGAGGGCAGAGACAGCATGGGGAGCATGAACAGTTAAATCGTGTCCCAACACCACGTCCTCGCTCTTGCTTACTAGTTGTACTATTGCGGCCACACTTCGTAAGCAAGTTGGGAGTGAGCGTGCTACTGTGTCCAGCTGGCCACTGTAGTACGCTATTGGTCAGTTGGCATCACCATGTTTTTGTACAAGTACTCCTGCCGCACACCCACCTGATTCAGTTCCGTACAGTTCAAAGGGTTTCCCATAATCTGGCATTCCCAGTGCTGGGGCCTTTGTTAGGCTCACCTTTAATTCCTCGAAAGCCAGCTCAGATTCCTCAGTATGAGAGACCCGATCTGGCTTAGTTGAGGAAACCATCTCTTGTAGTGGTAATGCCAGAATAGAGAATCCTGGGATCCAATTGCGACAGTATCCACACATGCCTAGGAACGTACGGATCTGGTGCTGGGTCTGTGGCAGTGCCATGTTTCGAATCGCTTGGATTCGGTCGTCGGTGAGGTGTCTCAGCCCTTGGGTAAGGCAGTGGCCCAGATACTTAACCCTGGTCTGGCATAATTGCAGCTTATCCTTTGATACTTTATGTCCTGTCTCTGAGAGATGCATCAGTAGTTGTCTAGTGTCATCCACTGATGACTCCAGTGACTCAGAACACAACAATAAGTCATCGACATATTGTATCAGTATCGAACCACTCATGGGTTGAAAGGATTGTAAACAATCATGCAAGGCCTGGGAGAAGATGCTGGGGCTGTCTATGAATCCTTGGGGGAGTCGTGTCCAGGTATACTGTACTCCTCTGTAAGTAAAGGCGAACAGATACTGGCTGTCAGGGTGCAAAGGGACGGAGAAGAACGCTGAACACAAATCAATGACTGTGAAATGAGTACAGTGAGGTGGGATTTGCATTAGGATGACAGCTGGGTTTGGCACTACGGGGAATTGGCTCTCAACTACTTTGTTCACCCCTCTTAAATCCTGCACTAGTCTGTAGCCCCTCCCCCCGCTCTTTTTCACAGGAAAGATGGGACTATTGGCCGTGCTGGAAGTTCTAACTAGGATTTCCTGTTGGAGCAATCGTTGGATCACTGGGAATACTCCTAGCTCAACTTCAGGTTTTAAAGGGTACTGCGGTATTTTTGGGGCTATCCTGCCTTCTTTTAAGCGGATTTCTACTGGAGCTACATTTGCCATCAGCCCAACGTCCTGTCCATCTTTAGTCCAAAGGGAACTCGGTATTTGTGCTGTAATTTCAGCTACCCTAGATGGATTTGATTCTACAACAGTGGAATACAACATTAGCCTCTGAGGACTGTCCAGCTTATCTTGCACTTCTTGTGTAAGATTTCTAGGAGTGTCCAGAAATACCCCATCGGGGGTGCAATAGATGACACATCCCATTTTGCATAGTAAATCTCTACCCAGAAGGTTAGTCGGGGCCGCTGCAGCCAACAGAAAAGAGTGTTTGGTATGCAGAGGCCCGATTGTAACCTCTGCTGGTTTCGTCAGTGGGTAATGTTGTATTTTTCCTGTTACCCCAATTGCTGCTACTGATTGGTCAGTGAAACCCAAGTGAAGAGGAGTGTTGAGAACAGATCTGGCCGCCCCTGTATCAACCAAAAAGGTTTGCCTTACTCCAGCTATATCAACCTTCACCTGAGGTTCCTCTCTAAGGTGTTGAGTTAATCTAACTGGCTGTAGGATACAGGTATGACCTGTTTCCTATTGCCTGACCTGGGTTGCCCTTAGCACAGTGTCAGCCATCAGATGGGGAGGAGGCATGTTGCGTGACCTGTCTGTCTCCTCCCATTGTCTAGGGGCTGGGTATCTTCGTGTCTCACCTTTGTGAGATTCCCATTCTCGCTTATGTGTCTGATAACTCCTGGGGTTTCCTGACCTACAATGAGCTGCGTAGTGACCTTCCCTATTGCAGTTGTAACAGATAATTGGCTTTCTATCTGTGTCCCTGGTGTTTCGTTGGTATGCAGCTTTGTTTGGGGCATTAGTAAGGGCTTGGATGCTAACCATCATCAGTTTGTCAGTTTGCATTTCCCTGTGTTTTGATATGTTTTTGTCATGGGCTACGGCAGATTCCCGTAGGGCATCTACTGTCATTCCTCGCCAATTTGGGAACGATGTCTGGACCCTGTTCTTCAATTTCTCTCTCAGGCCCTCCACTAACACAGAGACAACCATCTCCCTCAGGTGTGGGTTATCCTTAAGATCGGCGACACCAGTGTGTTTTGATACCGTCATCAAACCCCGGTTGAAATATTCACTAGCTGATTCACTATCTTTTTGTTTGATAGTGAATATCTTGCTATATTCCACTGCTGCAGGAAAATACACTCCCAACTGCAAGTTGATTAGGCGTATATTTTCCTGGTTGATCTCATCATTTATCTCCTTGTCCACCTTCAATCCACTATCCTGAATGAATTTCGGGATATCGATGTGAGTGGGGAGACAGGCCCTCAACATGATTCTCCAATCCTTGTTGGTGGGCTCATCAGAGTTTCCCAGATCCCTTACAAATTTATGACATAATGTCAGATCTTTCCTAGGATCAGGGAAATCTGAAATGATGGACCCCAGCTCTAACCGTGTCCATGGGTTTAGCATGGTCATCTTTCTGGTAGGTATCACACCCTCTCTGTCTGCCTTACCATAGGGAACTTCCAGTGTGCGCATAGGATATGTTTGTACCACATCCGCATTACTGGGACCTGCTTGGGAGTCGTCTGTGTCCGTGCTGTGTAGTGCCTTCTTACCTGGGTCCAAGACTATGCTGTTGGCACCAGCCGTCTCCTCTTCCTGTGCTAGAGCCCCAGCAGCAGGTTTAGCCGGTTCAGCCTTTCCTTTAATCATATTAATTGCATGGGAGACGGCTAGTGCCAACAGCTGCTCGTTTTCCTCTCGGGTTTCCTTATAAGGGGATAAGACAGGGTACAAGTTAGCAACAGGTAAATTACTACTCAGGTCTCGCTTATTAGTCATTAACCCCTTCGGCACATATGGGGGTGGGGGAGCGGTTGCGGCTACGGTTGCATTTTTATTGTGGCTGATTGTATCTGGCACTGCCAGACATTTGATTCCCCATTGTTCCTGCCCTTCCTTCTGCCACAATTTAAGAATTTCCATGTGCTTCACTCTCTTCTTACGACTGGAGAGTAGACATATTTCATCCTTTACTGCAGATAAGATTTCTGGATCAAAGCTACCAACACTGGGAAATTCTAACTTGCTGCCTTGTGTCATTCTTCTCCATTTATTTTGGTAAACAACTGCGAGTTCACCGTGCTTCCTGCACATAATGAAAGCCGCCGACCCTTTGGGTCGACTAGATTCCTCCCTAACTGACTCGGTATCCCTGTGTGACCCGTTATTACCCATAATTACAGGAATAAACGTTCACAGCTAGCAGAAACCGGAGGGCCGTTTATCAGTGAGTCACTCCCAAATCACTCCTTCTCCACAAAATGGCACTATTCCGCAATCAAGCGTGAAGCCCACTATGCGAGGTAATGTACTCAATCACCAAGTCTTTCAACTAGTAGCGAACTGCTAGCCAACTTGCAAGGTGCGGCAGTTTTTCCAGGGCACAGCAAAACTTGTTTTTCCTGTACCCCCAAAAACTGGTATTTCTAAAGCAGCTAATCGGATCACTGGGTTCCGATTTAGCCTCTTGTACCCTCCCAGTGGATCAAAATAGGTAGTTCCACGGAAGGGGCAGTTCCTATGGGCACGTCGTCACGTGAACCCGGTCCTAACTGGACTGTCCTACACTGGCTACACTGCGCTTGAGTCGTGTCGTCACACACCCGTTCGCCTCAGTTATTTTTCACACTGGGCGCTAGTTACACCTTGGTCTTATGCTTATATTTGAAATATTTCTGTACAGAAAATCTTCCCAGGCTGGTAGCTTTTCACTAGATACTTATGCAGGTATAAATCCCTTATAATACGCTATAGGAATCTATTAAAATAATGCTTGAGTTTGCTTGTTTTTGAAAAATGAACAAAAAGAAAAAAACTTATTTTCTTTTATTAATCACCGCCTTATCCACAGTATATTACTATACTGTTTAAGTAAAGCTAGTGGTTCAATACTGTTCACCTTTGAGTTCCTATGTGTGCTGCATGTGCAGTACCAATGAACAGCCACGTGTGTACATGCGTTGTTCACAGGCCGCCGATGAATCGGCCACCCACGTGTTCTATAGTGTATTTGCAAGGTTGCACTCGGGTTTCGCTATACGCAGTAATTGCGCCTAAATGTGGAATAAATCCCTTAACTCCGTCCGAAAGTTACGTATCAAGATGCGAAATAAATCCCGCACTTAATCCGTAAATCACGTACAAAGATGCGAAAATTTCCCGATATGGGCACGTGCGCGCGCACCTTGCGTAATACACAATAGACGCTTTACGTTACTGCAAAAGGCCCAGGACTTGTCGCCACGTGGCGGAGTCCCTGTTTTTGCAGTAACTAACAATAAACAGTTATAGTTTTGCACAGAGGGGATCCTCTATGTACTATAATAAACACAGACTCCACGTGTGCGAACCTTATTGCACGTGGTACATATACTGTAATGAACAAGCAACTCAAGACACTATACCCCATGGGTCTTCAACCTGTGGCCCTCCAGATGTTGGGAAACTACATGTTCCAACATGCATTGCCACATTTTTTCCTATGAGAGCAATGCCAAAACTGTCAGGGCATGCTGGGACATGTAGTTTTACAACATCTGGAGGGCCACAGGTTGAAGACATGTGCTATACCCCGTTAAACTACTTGTGGCAGGCAGAAGTACAGTTTACTACACACTTAATATATGCTTTAAAACACGTGGCTTTCACTTATTGTGCTTCGGGTTCAACGCTAGCACTTCCCGAACCCCGCACCGCCGCGGACCTGGCCTATCCAGCAATGGAAACAATAAATACTTCCACCCTTTTGCTGGTATAGGTCAGGTCGCACGCCTGGTACTGAGTTCTGGAATGTGGAGCGGACGGACGATGCCCCCAATTGTTAATGGCGATTTAAATATGACCAAAGAAACAATAAGTGAAAAGCGCGAGTTACGTATTAAGTCCGTAACAGCGTACCCTTTATGCCTAGCTACGTGCGAACAAAACGTAGCGCAGCGTAGCGTACCTTTATCGTGTATTATACACCAAAGAACCAATACCTTAATAAGAGATCCTTTCGCAGTACTTTGACTCTGATCTGCGAATATACCTTTTAAGGACAGAGTCCGTAATAAACCTTTATCGCTAAATGCGAATAACAGACACAACCACGGTATAGAAGTAAGGAGATAGGAACTCCACAAAAAGATGTATTTAAGTCCCTAATGGACAAAAGGGGGTTACAGAAATAGAAAATACAGGTATAACAAGTTATACAATAGTCTAACAAAGTATATACTATACAGGCTCTACTAAGGGAAGAAAAACAGATACAAGACACAATCAGCCAACAATACACTAAGGATAAATACCGTTAAATGCAACCGTTTACCGTCTCGTCAAATATGCGAAGCGCAGTCCGGTCAGAGCTCGCTATCGTTCAGGGATGAACTATAGCCCGGTGGATAGTCAGGGAAAGGTAGATGTGCCGAAGTGACCGGGCAGCCCTGGGTCACCTATCTTATAGGGTCAGAAGGGGGAGGTCAAAGGCCATTCCCATTGGTCAGAGATCGTATGTCAGGTCCACTGTGATTGGGGGTAAGATGATACAACTGGTTTGACTAGGTGCAGGGGAGTGAACTTTAAGAGTCCTTTGTTTGATGGTTTCGGCGTCAGCAGTGATAAGAACCAGTTTCATCCAGATTCCTTTGTTACATACTTTCAACAGAAACTGTCTCTGGAATATGGATTATGTCCATAACTATCGGGCCGTGTATATTGCGAAATATTCGCAATGACCGGAATACTTCGCACAATGAACGGAACGGAACGGTACTAAACATGATACAGACAGATGTATGCAGGGCTAACTAAGCTATGTGTGGCGTTCTAAACCTTTAACTACATTTTACTTAGTGTCAGTATGTATTTATGAATTTATGTGTGATAGTATGGCTACTCTTCTGGTCCACTTTGTCACACATACTCGGGTATGGAAACTTTATTTGCGCAACTCTGCGAACCAAAATGGCGGCCATACTATCCTAAAATGGCGTGTGTGCAACTAGACTTCCACAGGAGCTACGGGTAATGGTCCGCACGCTGTGGGGCGTATGCAGGGGGGGAGCTACGGGTAAGGGTCCGCACGCTGTGGAACGTATGCAGGGGGGGAGCTACGGGTAATGGTCCGCACACTGTGGGGCGTATGCAGGGGAGGAGCTAGGGGTAATGGTCCGCACACTGTGGGGCGTATGCAGGGGAGGAGCTACGGGTAATGGTCCGCACACTGTGGGGCGTATGCAGGGGAGGAGCTACGGGTAATGGTCCGCACACTGTGGGGCGTATGCAGGGGAGGAGCTACGGGTAATGGTCCGCACGCTGTGGGGCGTATGCAGGGGGGGAGCTATGGGTAATGGTCCGCACGCTGTGGGGCGTATGCAGGGGAGGAGCTACGGGTAATGGTCCGCACGCTGTGGGGCGTATGCAGGGGAGGAGCTACGGGTAATGGTCCGCACGCTGTGGGGCGTATGCAGGGGAGGAGCTACGGGTAATGGTCCGCACGCTGTGGGGCGTATGCAGGGGGGGAGCTACGGGTAATGGTCCGCACGCTGTGGGGCGTATGCAGGGGGGGAGCTACGGGTAATGGTCCGCACGCTGTGGGGCGTATGCAGGGGAGGAGCTACGGGTAATGGTCCGCACGCTGTGGGGCGTATGCAGGGGGGGGAGCTACGGGCAATGGTCCGCACGCTGTGGGGCGTATGCAGGGGAGGAGCTACGGGTAATGGTCCGCACACTGTGGGGCGTATGCAGGGGGGGAGCTACGGGTGGGTAGTCGGAACTAAATCAAATTATTTATGATGTGATTGGCTAAACCATTGCTGTGGCTGCCAATCATAACATATGTGGACAAACGGAGTGACCGCCCGGTGCCCAGTTCACCATTCATCCTGTATGTGACCATGTCAGGCAAAACAAAGTGGGGATTTGGAGGTAAGTGGGATGGACGTTCTATTACAGATTGCCCATAGCAACCAATCAGATTCTACTTATTTGGCACCTTCTGGAACATAATAGATAGAATCAGATTGGTTGCTGTGGGCAACGTTCACTAGAACTCCCATCTTGGTAAATGCACCTCTTGTTATATTCTCCCTGCCTCTCGTTAACCCTTCCTCCCCCATCTGCTTACAGCGATCCACGGGAAGAACCTGGTGGCCATCCTGCACCTGCTGGTAGCACTAGCCATGCATTTCCGGGCCCCTATCCGGCTCCCCGAGCACGTGTGCGTGCAGGTGGTGGTTGTAAAGGTAAGCGCGAGCCAGACAGGTGTCTTTTGGGAATATGAAGGCAAACAAGGAAAGGCCTGTCACCTAGGGGGGTTATTCAGACCTGATCACACGGCTGTAAATTCAGACTGTGCTTGCTTACGGCTCATAGTCCGTATGTGCAGGGCCATCCTGCAATAAACTTCCTGGCGACGCCGTATCCGGCCAACTGATAGGCTGCATCTTGGTTGACAATGTCTTGGTGGAATATGGCTGTAAAGATGGTCAGCAGCGTCTATATCGGCAGTAACGACGGACACAAGTGTTTGATTGGCGGGAACGTGATCTACAGTCACATGGTAGAAACAAGTTTTTCATGTTTTTTTTTTGCTTTAGGCCGACTTGGTTCATACTTTACCATTCAAGTGGGCATAGAGTTTTATATTATAATAGTGCTGAGCACAGCGACCCATGCGGGGGGACACTGTACACTTATTTGGTGTCCATGTTGATCTATGTCGACATAGGCACCAAAAAAAGGTGAAAAACTTGCGTCGACCAAGTAAATATCACGTCCCCGTCGATCTCGCGCTTGTTTTCGAACTTCCATTACTGTCGATCTATACACTGCGACTATCTTGAGGCGTCTGACTAGATGCGTTCCACCAAGAGTGGTCCCCACCAGGTCATTGTCGGTCCGCTTTACCAGAACCGGCTGCGCACAGACTGTACAAACTGGAAGGATCATTCGATGGTGAACGGCGCGCAAATGGATTTGCTGCTAGTTGCCGTTCTGAGTAGTTTTCGCTAGCAGTTTGCAGCATTGCACATCAATTCGCAAATGGCGGGATTTCATGCTGGCTGGGCGGTGATTTCCTGATCACAGGGCTCTGCAATTAAGCAACTCAGCGATCTGGTCTGTATAACCCCCCCTAGGTACATGGGAGGCGGCCTTCAGCTTGCCGTACTGATATTGGTAAGGCCGGACTGATAATCCTGTGGAACTGGTTCCTCCTCTATTGATAGGCTACATTCTCATGTTGTTCATTAAGATGACACAATGTCGGCCTTTATATTATTATTATTATTATTATTATTATTATTATTATATTTTTATTTATAAGGCACCACAAGTGGTACGCAGCGCCGTACATATAGAGCACATTAGAACAGTTCAGGACTAGACATGACACAATTAACAGTACAATTCTTGGTACACAATCAAGCTGAGATGCAGTATAAGGAAGTGAGTGAGAATAGATGCAGATATAGATTGTAGGTGAGCAAGAGCTGTAATTGAAAGGCAAGAAGAGTGCTGTGAGAACAGGAGGGAGGAGGGCCCTGCTGTAAGGAGCTTACAGTCTAGAGGCAGGGGGAGACAGACAGGTGACATGAGGTGCAGGTAAGGAGACCTGAGACAAGAAGTGAGCATAGCAGGGATGGGCAGGACATGAGGCAGCAGGGACAGAGAATGGACAAAGTAGAACTCTCCCTCCTCCACCTGCACCCCAGACCTGCACTGTGGCCCATGCCACAACACACCCTGCTAGGGGGGCAGAAACTATGAATGAATAGGTATAGCGCAGGATGGAGGAACCATGGCTCTGGTACAACAGTAAAGTTCAGAAAGATAGTGTCAAAATAGAGAAAAGAAAATAAGTACAGAGATAGGGTAAGTAGTGTGAGAAGCAAGTGTAGAGAGACCTATACAGTGCGGAGTGTGGAGGGACCTATACAGTGCGGAGTGTAGAGAGACATGTACAGTGCGGAGTGTAGAGAGACATGTACAGTGCGGAGTGTAGAGAGACATGTACAGTGCGGAGTGTAGAGAGACATATACAGTGCGGAGTGTAGAGAGACATACAGTGCGGAGTGTAGAGAGACATACAGTGCGGAGTGTAGAGAGACCTATACAGTGCGGAGTGTGGAGGGACCTATACAGTGCGGAGTGTAGAGGGACCTATACAGTGCGGAGTGTAGAGAGACATGTACAGTGCGGAGTGTATAGAGACATGTACAGTGCGGAGTGTAGAGAGACATATACAGTGCGGAGTGTAGAGAGACATATACAGTGCGGAGTGTAGAGAGACATACAGTGCGGAGTGTGGAGAGACCTATACAGTGCGGAGTGTGGAGGGACCTATACAGTGCGGAGTGTGGAGGGACCTATACAGTGCGGAGTGTAGAGGGACCTATACAGTGCGGAGTGTAGAGGGACCTATACAGTGCGGAGTGTAGAGGGACCTATACAGTGCGGAGTGTAGAGGGACCTATACAGTGCGGAGTGTAGAGGGACCTATACAGTGCGGAGTGTAGAGGGACCTATACAGTGCGGAGCGTAGAGGGACCTATACAGTGCGGAGCGTAGAGGGACCTATACAGTGCGGAGGGTAGAGGGACCTATACAGTGCGGAGGGTAGAGGGACATATACAGTGCGGAGGGTAGAGGGACCTATACAGTGCGGAGGGTAGAGGGACCTATACAGTGCGGAGGGTAGAGGGACACATAGAGTGCGGAGGGTAGAGGGACACATAGAGTGCGGAGGGTAGAGGGACACATAGAGTGCGGAGGGTAGAGGGACACATAGAGTGCGGAGGGTAGAGGGACACATAGAGTGCGGAGGGTAGAGGGACACATAGAGTGCGGAGGGTAGAGGGACACATAGAGTGCGGAGGGTAGAGGGACACATAGAGTGCGGAGGGTAGAGGGACGCATAGAGTGCGGAGGGTAGAGGGACGCATAGAGTGCGGAGGGTAGAGGGACGCATAGAGTGCGGAGGGTAGAGGGACACATAGAGTGCGGAGGGTAGAGGGACACATAGAGTGCGGAGGGTAGAGGGACACATAGAGTGCGGAGGGTAGAGGGACACATAGAATGCGGAGGGTAGAGGGACACATAGAGCGCGGAGGGTAGAGGGACACATAGAGCGCGGAGGGTAGAGGGACACATAGAGCGCGGAGGGTAGAGGGACACATAGAGCGCGGAGGGTAGAGGGACACATAGAGTGCGGAGGGTAGAGGGACACATAGAGTGCGGAGGGTAGAGGGACACATAGAGTGCGGAGGGTAGAGGGACACATAGAGTGCGGAGGGTAGAGGGACACATAGAGCGCGGAGGGTAGAGGGACACATAGAGTGCGGAGGGTAGAGGGACACATAGAGCGCGGAGGGTAGAGGGACACATAGAGCGCGGAGGGTAGAGGGACACATGAATGAATGACTATGAATGAATAGGTATAGCGCAGGATGGAGGAACCATGGCTCTGGTACAACAGTAAAGTTCAGAAAGATAGTGTCAAAATAGAGAAAAGAAAATAAGTACAGAGATAGGGTAAGTAGTGTGAGAAGCAAGTGTAGAGAGACCTATACAGTGCGGAGTGTGGAGGGACCTATACAGTGCGGAGTGTAGAGGGACATATACAGTGCGGAGTGTAGAGAGACATGTACAGTGCGGAGTGTATAGAGACATGTACAGTGCGGAGTGTAGAGAGACATATACAGTGCGGAGTGTAGAGAGACATACAGTGCGGAGTGTGGAGAGACCTATACAGTGCGGAGTGTAGAGAGACCTATACAGTGCGGAGTGTGGAGGGACCTATACAGTGCGGAGTGTAGAGGGACCTATACAGTGCGGAGTGTAGAGGGACATGTACAGTGCGGAGTGTATAGAGACATGTACAGTGCGGAGTGTAGAGAGACATATACAGTGCGGAGTGTAGAGAGACATATACAGTGCGGAGTGTAGAGAGACATACAGTGCGGAGTGTGGAGAGACCTATACAGTGCGGAGTGTGGAGGGACCTATACAGTGCGGAGTGTAGAGGGACCTATACAGTGCGGAGTGTAGAGGGACCTATACAGTGCGGAGTGTAGAGGGACCTATACAGTGCGGAGTGTAGAGGGACCTATACAGTGCGGAGTGTAGAGGGACCTATACAGTGCGGAGTGTAGAGGGACCTATACAGTGCGGAGTGTAGAGGGACCTATACAGTGCGGAGCGTAGAGGGACCTATACAGTGCGGAGCGTAGAGGGACCTATACAGTGCGGAGCGTAGAGGGACCTATACAGTGCGGAGGGTAGAGGGACACATAGAGTGCGGAGGGTAGAGGGACACATAGAGTGCAGAGGGTAGAGGGACACATAGAGTGCGGAGGGTAGAGGGACACATAGAGTGCGGAGGGTAGAGGGACACATAGAGTGCGGAGGGTAGAGGGACACATAGAGTGCGGAGGGTAGAGGGACACATAGAGTGCGGAGGGTAGAGGGACACATAGAGTGCGGAGGGTAGAGGGACACATAGAGTGCGGAGGGTAGAGGGACACATAGAGTGCGGAGGGTAGAGGGACACATAGAGTGCGGAGGGTAGAGGGACACATAGAGTGCGGAGGGTAGAGGGACACATAGAGTGCGGAGGGTAGAGGGACACATAGAGTGCGGAGGGTAGAGGGACACATAGAGCGCGGAGGGTAGAGGGACACATAGAGCGCGGAGGGTAGAGGGACACATAGAGCGCGGAGGGTAGAGGGACACATAGAGCGCGGAGGGTAGAGGGACACATAGAGCGCGGAGGGTAGAGGGACACATAGAGCGCGGAGGGTAGAGGGACACATAGAGCGCGGAGGGTAGAGGGACACATAGAGCGCGGAGGGTAGAGGGACACATAGAGCGCGGAGGGTAGAGGGACACATACAGTGCACAGACAACTGATGTGGAATCTGGCACACAGAAATGGATACAGAGAAAATCTGACTTGTGATATTAGGGTGAACAGAAAGTACTGGCTATGAGCATAGGTCTTGGAGACCAGCAGGCAGGGAGCTCAGTGAGGGCTGTCCAGGCTGTACATTCAAAATGTGCTGGAGGTGGTGAAGTCCTTAGCTCACTGTTGTATGTTGATAGCAGTATGTTTGGGTTATATTAGAAGTTAGATGGGAGTCCTCCTGTCCTCTCCTGTTGATCTCCAATATTCTTATTAATATTTTCTTACACTTTACACTACACAGCTGCACACAACACAGCCGCACACGGCACATGACTTCACAGCCAATGGGCGGGGAGCTGGATCAAGCAGAGGATGAACGCCTGGCGGTGGGGTTCTAGACTATGGAGTGCTGTTCAAAGCTTGTGAATTATGTCCTTGATTCACGTTCACTTGGAAAGAGGTGAATTTGGCCCCTTCCCAATGTTTGGGGGTCTGCACATGTCCAAACGTGTATTTGTGCATGTGCGGGCCCCGGCAACGAACGGCTTCAGCAAGTTACGCACTCGCCGGCCTGTTCGTTGCGGGAACGGAGGGACAGGAGCAGTGACGGCGCATCTACCTGGTAGTTCTTGTAAATTAAGTTTTTCTGTCGTTATTTGTTAAATGGCCACAAGATGGCAGCAGAAGTACACGGTAACTGAGGCGGTAAATGTTTTTTGTTTTCCTAAGAGGAAACGGTTGTGTTAAATTTTCAATAATACCTACAGCTAAATTTAGTTTTTTTAAATGTTGTTTTTCAAATGATACCATTCAGTTTCCACTGTGTACTTGTGTACAGAACTCTGTACGGCTATAGTGCCTTCGTAGAGAGGCAGACATTGCCTGGAATCAACAGAAGTAAATAACTACTGGACATTATTATATGAAAGGCTGACTACACCGCTGAGTATTTCTACTTACACATTTAGTTTATACTTCTGTAAATACCAGCAAGATATGAGAGTTGCGTCAGCTGCCTGGGTCGGAGTGGGAGGAGCCACGGCTGCCTGGGGTGGAGTGGGAGGAGCTACAGGCACCCATGGCGGAGTATCCGTTAATCAATTTGTGCTTATTGCAAACTTAAATCGAAGTCCATTTAACAGATTCCCCAATCGGCGGACATCGCTAATCGGTGATACATCAAAGGTATCTGGCAATTGATTTGAAATATCCCGATTTGCCGTTTCCGACTGTTTTTGTCCGGGATCAGGGAATAGATCATTTTAAACACCTTTATTAATTCAGATTCCCTGAGTCAGCAGGGGGGGGGGGGGGGGGATTTGGAACGAGCAACCGTAAGATAAATGTCTCTTGAAGAATTTTTTTAAACCAATGATTTTGTTGTTTTGCCGAATTTCTGTGTAAAATGTAAAAATCAAATGTGTCGATCTGTAAATGTGTATGTATATACTGTTCTGTTTTTGCCATTGGCGTCTTAAAACCGCTCCTGTGTCTTCTTATTAGAAGCGAGAGGGTCTCCTGCAGACAGCTCATGTGACAGAGGAACTGACCACTACAACAGAGTAAGCTATAAGATTATTCTGCATGGCGCGGTGCAAGAACTGAGGGAAGAATCTGCAACCTCCCAAAGCATACCCACCCCTGGCTGTGGAAGCAGCCATTTTGTTGACTGAACCCGTAACCATGGTCATGCAGCCTATCAGGTTTCTAGAAGTCAGTGACCTCGTTGAGACATCCCTCCATTTTGTGCCACCCACCCCCACAAAGTGCTTAAGGGGAGATTTATCAAATATGGGGGAGAAATTAAAGCAGTGAAGTTTCTCATAGCAACCAGTTGGTTTCTAACGTTCATTGTTCTAGCTCAGCCTGTAAAATGAATGAGCTGATTGGTTGCTATGGGCAACTACTCCACTATCTCTCCCCCCCTAGATTTGTGTTATGCTGATTCCATGTGAATTGGGAAGGATTGCCCAAGTAACGGCTCCTACCTGCCTCCACCATGTACAGGGGATGGGCAGTCTCTAAAATCCTTTCTAGCCCGGTCTTCTGCTTCCTAAATTTACAGTCCATAGAAAGGAGCTGTAAATGCCGGCATCCAATGAACGCACAAGCTTGGTGTCACATGGCAATGACAGACTGCTGACGGTTCCCAGATTCCGCAGCGTCAGTAAGTGGCGGGTCACTGCCACAGTTACACGCTGGAGTCTTCCTCTGCTAAGTGCTTTTGCTTTATAGACCGTTCGTTAAGTTTACGGAATTCGTTTTTTAAACTTTTCAGCACCTAACTGGCCATTCTTAGTACATAAAAATCTTTGTAGTGTAATGATTTTTATTTTAATAATCAAAGATCATGGCTACCGATTTGCATCTGGGTGAATTCGACTTTTCTAGGTAATTTTTGTGCTGCTGAGGGAGGACGGATATGAGGTGATTGCTCCATTGAGCACAGATGGTTGACTTAAAATAACTAAGGCACCAATTAAGTGCTCAAATATGTCTATCCTTACAACCTGGACTGTCAATGCGCCTCGAGGACTGACGTTGGGCAACGTTTCTCTAAACTGAAGCTTGTATCCGCAACTGTACATTTTTGCTTTTTCGAGATTTAATGGAAGTGGCCATGTCGGTGGAAATGAGCCATCTGGGCAGTGAATATATTATTTGTTGGTGTACATATGCCGCAGATAAGTCCTGCACTTAGTAGCGTGTTCTGTAGGGTTTTTACATCGGAGAAGAAATCCCGTGACTGGCAGCCTTAAAATGATGGTCTCTGCAAAAGACACTGGAAGCGCTGAGACATGACTAAAATATAATTGGTTTTTAACGAATCTCCAGCCAGCCGGCGCTCGGTAATAGACTCCAGTATCTGATCTTCAGGTACCAGCTGGTGTGTGACATCCGCATCCGCAGGTCTCTTGAATGTGGGAACTCGGTCAGGATCGTATATTTGCAGAACTGAGGTTGAGAACTGGAGATAGAAATTATGAACCAATCAGCTGTCATTTTTGAAGTACAGCCTGTCGAATGACAGAAGCTTTGTACTTTATCTCTCTCCAAACATTGTTACAGCTCCCCCACAGATAGAGCTATCTGGCGCCTTGAGATCATATCGCCAGGATTATTCTGTAGCATCTGATGCTATGTCACCATGGGCCTTATTTTGGTTCACTCTTTCTGACAAAATCCTTCTTAGATGGACAAAACCATGTGCACTGCAGGTGGGGCAGATGTAACGTGTGCAGAGAGAATTAGATTTGGGTGAGTTATTTTGTTTCTGTGCAGGGTAAATACTGGCTGCTTTATTTTTACACTGCAATATAGATCTCACTTTGAAGTAAAACCCCACCCAAATCTAATTATATCTGCACAAGTTACATCTGCCCCACCTGCAGTGCACATGGTTTTGCCCATCTAAGAAGGATTTTGTCAGAGTGAACTAAAATAAGGCCCCATGTCCTACTGAATCGGCCATTTTGGGTGCTGAACCAATAGTTCTGAGGAACTACAGACATCACTATTTCATTGAGTGAGGTCACAGAATGGGTGCCTACACAAAGTTCAGATATAATATACTATTAATTACTCCTATTTTTATCTGGGCGGACCTGACTTTTGGCAGAACAGATTTTTGGCAGACGAAAGGGGGCAAAACAAAATGGCTGCTGCTTCTGTGGAGATGATACAAAACAAAGGACAGTCTATTTCCCTTTGTACACATCCCCTGGTATAAGGTATTTTGCCATGTAATCTAGTCAGTCTCAGCAGCCGTGTGTTAGCAGTAGCCACTCTCAGGCTCCGCTTCTCCCCTGGGCCCAAATAACTAGTTCTGTTCTGGGGGACATTTAACGTTAAAATCGCCCCAAGAAAATGATGCAACAGTCTGGCTTGATATTGACTGTCATATCCCAGGATGTGGGCCGCGTATGTTTCCTTTACGTTATGTGATCGGGAGACGGCATCATCCGTACGTTTCCCACTGTACAGAACAGGGCGGGATAACGGCCATCACTGCAGAGCGTACAGATACGTACAGCTTTGGTATTCATGTACAGGCTCCTAGTGAGTCCTTAGTAACATCTAATTACACTGTCCTATTATTGCGTTGTACTGTGTGTGTGGCGTTTCCCTGTATAGTCGCATGTTCACCTCCTAGATGGCGACTAATATTTACTATTTTACCCCCCCTTTTTTATTTTGTTTCTTTAGGATGATGATGGGGAAATTTGGTAAGTAAGAAAAATAATTATGGCCGTGTTTTATGATGTTAGACGGGGTATAAAGATAGTCGGGAAGACACAGACTGAGAGTTATACAGTGGGAAGAGCAGGGTCCTCAGCAACACAGGAGATGAGTGATGTGTCAGTGAGGACAGGGCTGCATGTGACAGGGGAAGTGACATGATGTGAGGAGGGGAATGGGGGCAGCAGGAAGCAACAGACTGAGAGTTATATAGTGGGAGGAGCAGGGTCCCCAGCAGTACAGAGTATATCAGGAGATGAGGGATGTGTCAGTGAGGACAGGTCTGCATGTGACAGGGACAGTGACATGATGTGAGGAGTGGAATGAAGGCAGCAGGAAGCCACAGACTGAGAGTTATATAGTGGGAGGAGCGGGGTCCCCAGCAGTACAGAGTATATCAGGAGATGAGGGATGTGTCAGTGAGGACAGGGCTGCATGTGACAGGGACAGTGACATGATGTGAGGAGGGGAATGGAGGCAGCATTCCCCAGCAGTGTCCTCAGCAGCACAGAGTATATTTATTTATTATTACCAGTTTCTTATATAGCGCACACATATTCCGCAGCGCTTTACAGAGAATATTTGTACACTCACATCAGTCCCTGCCCCAGTGGAGCTTACAATCTATATTCCCTACCACATGTATACGCACATACAGACATTCTAGGGGTAATTTTGTTGGAAGCCAATTAACTTACCTGTATATTTTTGGATTGTGGGAGGGAACCGGAGTACCCAGAGTAAACTCACGCAAGCACGGGGAGAATATACAAACTCTGCACAGTTGGGCCATGGTGGGGATCGAACCCATGACCTCAGCGCTGTAAGGCAGTAGTGCTAACCACTATCAGGAGATGAGGGATGTGTCAGTGAGGACAGGGCTGCATGTGACAGGGCTGGGACATGATGTGAGGAGGGGAATTGAGGCAGCAGGAAGCCAAGTTATGTAGACTGAGTTATGTAGCTTATGATTTTCTCTAAGGACCTTTATGTGGTTCTTCATAGCCCCTGGTTTATGACCTGTAATGGATCCATTATGGCTTGGGTGTGGAGACCTGCCCTGTATATATAACCATGGCTGCCTCCATCCTCCTCAGTGAGCACCTAGTGCAGTTGAAGTGTATGCAGAGATGAGTCCTGTAACTTTCCCCTTGGCTTTTTCTAGAGCGTGACGCGTTTGACACCCTGTTTGACCACGCCCCTGACAAGCTGAGTGTTGTGAAGAAGGTAACGCGTTCTACGTTCTAGCCAGGAAACTTGGTGTTCTCTATGATAAATGGTGCGGTGACTTATTGGGTGTTTTGCTTCCATTACAGTCACTGATTACATTTGTGAATAAACATCTCAACAAGCTGAATCTGGAGGTAACGGAGCTGGATACTCAGGTGAGTGGGATTGTGGTGGAGAGCGGGTAGACCCTCACATGATGCCGCTTCACACTCTCATATGGCCGCTACTGGAAGGCATAGACCGCTGATGTAAGAGCAGATCCGATGCTTCACCCCCCCCCCCCCCTCCCCATGGTCCCTATGGTTTAAGGAACCTCCAGGCGGTAGTGGCGTTAGAACTTTTGCTCCTCATTCGCTTTAAAATGGCGGTGGCACTGCTCCGCAATCCAACCCAGGTGGATCCATAGCAGCCCCCCGTTAGCTCTCCTTCCTTTGCTCCTTCATAACCCACGCATGTGCAAACTCCCGGAGCGAACGGGGCGCTTGCAGATTGCAGGGAGCGGTCCATGGGCGTGCCTACAAAGACCGTGGGCGCGCCCGTAAAAACACTGAGTGGACCCCTGCTTGCTTAGGGCGGGCAAATGATGTCAGCGCCCGCCCCCAGTCTGCAGAAGACCGGGCAGCATAAAAGTCCATGGGCTCCTTCTGTCTGCGAAGAGAGAAAAAAATTATCTCACGGTGAGCGACCATCGGATGATTTATTTATTTTTTTGTCTATGCAGTCACGTGCGCGCGGACGTGTAAGTGTCCACATCCGCTCGCAGCACGGGGATTCGGCGGTGGGGGCGGGGCATGCATTTTGTGTTTACCTGCTCGCTGCTCAGCAGATATATGCAGCATAGTGAGCAGGGCTGAATTGGGCGTCATATGGACCGATTCCTCTCACAGCGTTTGCCCAGCAGACTAGCGTCCTTTCCCCTGAGCAAGGTGATGCTCTTTGCATCATTCTGCTCACACCGTCCATACGGGATTTGGCTCCAAACCATCTGCGGGTGAGAATTCCAACACCGAGATAAAGGGGCGCATATTACAGGCGGGCGCAGACTGTCAGGGAACTTTCCCAGATGGGTTGGTATCATTTGGTCTACAGCATGATGGTCGACAGTCATTAGGTCGAATGGGTCTAGGTCGTTAGTTCGACAGGTCATTAGTTCGACAATGTCTAGGTCGACAGTCAAAAGGTCGACATGGGGTTTTTCATTGTTTTTTGATCTGGATGTCAACACAGTCGACAAGGACACAGTTTAAAGTGCACCGCATCATTCGCTATGCGTCGGGCATGGTGCCTCGCTGCGCTTGGCACACTATTTTATCCTCTTACGGCGCCCTAGTGGATGGTAGGGCATGAAATACCGCCTGTCGGCTCAAAAAACAGTGAAAAACCCTTTTTGACCTTTTGACTGTCGACCTAGACACTGTCGAACTAACGACCTGTCGACCTAGAACCATGTCGACATTTACCCATGTCGACCATCATGCTGTAGACCAAATAACCGCATCCCTCCCAGATGTAAGCCCGTTGTACTATAGAAGAGTATCTCCAGAATAATGACTAAATGGTAACGTTGTAAAGACTACGGGAAGTACTCTTGACCTTCTTCCTTCCAGCCGAGCCTAACCTTGTTCTTTCTGCCCGTTACTCCAATCTTCACATATGGATCTATACTTTATTATACAATGACGGTACCACTATACAGTCTGCTCCGCGAGGGCCCTTGCTGTGCTTTCCTGATTCTTCATGTGTTTTTATATTTTTGTGCCTAGTTTGCGGATGGCGTTTACCTCGTCCTTCTTATGGGACTTCTGGAGAACTACTTCATCCCTCTGTATAACTTCTACTTGACTCCAGAAGGTTTTGAACAAAAGGTCAGCGGAATCCTATGTAACGTTCTTCGTCCCATATATCAGCGGTGCGGGTGCCATTAGCAGAATAGTTGTCGAACCATTTTACAGGGACAGTCCCAGGTTTTAAATATTTGCCCCCAAACGATTTGAAACTGTTAGCGGATATGAATTGGCGGTATTCTAGAATGGTCTGCACACAGCCCACAGTTTTGGGGGGTTCTGCTAAAATACTGCTTAGTTCGGGGTCTGACGTTTCTCTCTGGTCCAGCTGGTTTCCTGCAAGCTGTGACTGTCTAGCCACCCCCACCACTCTCCCGGAGGCCGCCTCAGGTGCTCAGCCATAAATGTTGTGTGGGAGGAGCTCTGACAACTCAGCGGCCTGTGCGCAATAGGTAAATGGTAGTAGATTAGAGAGGCTCACTACAAGACCATTGAAACAAGTTGGACCCTTCAATTTAAAGCCAACCTGGGTACAGTAAGTACAATTCTGTACTGTAGTATAATTTTAATTTTAATCTGTTTTTTAATATTGGATGAAATTTCCCAAGCACTTTTCAATTGTAGAATGAGGCCGTGAGGCTAAGTTCTGCGTCTTCGTATAAGTTATCTTGGTACTTGTTTCCTAGCACGGCGCCCATCGCATCGTATACCATAAGCCATACAATGGTATGCGATGTGATGGCAGCTGATGTTATACAATTTTAAATCGTATACCATCGCATTGTATGCCATATACAATGGTATACGATTTAAAATTGTATAAGCACCCTAATGGGTGTTTTCAATGTTAAATGGGCCTCCTATAAGATTATTAATTGTATAAGCACCGTAATGGGTGCTTACTATGTTAAAAGCACCCCCATGCCACCCGTGCTATCAGCGCCAACCCGAAGCGTGGCGAGTACGGCGGTACGCGTCCTCCGACCTTTTCATACCCCCACCATCCACGTCGGCGTGGAGTTGATCTTAGATAGTGTGGCGAGGGCAGCGAGCCACTGAGCCTGAAGCGTGGCGAGGGGACGCGGAATACATGTAAAGTAATACGCGTTCCCTTGCGGGGCTCGGTGGCTCGCTGCGTTCGCCACACTATATAAAATCAACTCCACGCCGACGTGGATAGTGGGGGTATGAAAGTGTCAGAGGACGCGTACCACCGTCCCTCGTGGCCTTGCTGCGCTCGCCACGCTTCGGGTTGGCGTTGATAGTAGGGGTGCATTTAACATTGTAAGCACCCATTAGGGTGCTTATACAATTTAAAATCGCATGCGGGTATATGGCATGCGATGCGATACAATGCATAAGATGCCATATGACTGAATAACGTGGGCGCCGTACTAGGAAACAAGTACCGTTATCTTCTTTTAATATGTGTCCTGGAACACTTATTAAAGATGGTAAAACAAGTTCTACATGCATATAAAGTATTTTACCTTAACCTGAATCAAATTAAGTGACATTAAATTTGTCCAATGCAACATTTAAGGAGAGAACATCGGGTGACTTTCTAAGCAGACTTGCGTCAGTGAAGATAATTTTAATAAAGTTTTTCAACAAAACACTTTTTTTTTGTCGCCCATCGGTTGTGTTTCCTGCATGCAAATGAAGTAGCATTTTATTTGGTTTCCCTATATGACCGTTGGTCTCGTCTAAGCCACTGGGCTGCCCATGTTGTCAGCTTGTGACCCCGGTAGCACTGATCTCTGCAGGGGTGACTTCAGTCCGAGGGGGTGAATTGACGAAAGCTTTTAAAAATGAAGAGGTGATGTGGGTCCAAATCTACCAATCAGAATCTGTCTATAAATACTGTGTTGCATCGTAGAAAATGAGGCAGACTCTTATTGGATGCTATGAGCCCATAAAGAGAGATTGTAATTCCAAATGAGTGTCCTCACTTATTATCCCTGCAGGTCCACAATATCTCCTTTGCATTTGAGCTTATGCAAGATGGCGGACTCAAGAAACCAAAAGCCAGGCCTGAAGGTTTGAAGCATTTTTTTTTTTCTTTCCAATCTTTAGTCTTTGTTGTCTATAACTAGGGCGTCGCTGTCACTTAGTGGGAGCAGGTTTCATCCACTACACCTAGGGCCTTATTCTGATTCGATCGCTCCCCTGCGTTCACACCGACTATTATTTCCAAAGGTGAGAAAATCATTTCAATGGTCGGCGACTCGTATGATTTCTCTCCCCTTCGGCAGCATGCGAGGGGATGTGTTCGCTTATATCCCCTCGCACAGTACCGAGGGGATTCGGGGGTGAGCCTAGCTGAATCAGGCCCTTTGCGTTTTATAGTAACCTAAACTTTCTGCATTTTACGGTAAAAAAATTAAAAGATCTTTAAAATATTGGTGGCGCCTTATCTTTGGTGTACATGGAAGCCCGTCAAACCTCCACCCATTAAATTTAATAGAAAAAATAATCTCTTGGAATGGGAAAAAAAAAAATCATAATCCCTCTTTTTATTTTTGCAGATATTGTTAATCTGGATCTGAAGTCTACCCTTAGAGTCCTGTACAACCTGTTTACAAAGTACAAGAACATGGACTGAGGCAGCGGCTATTTTATATCGGTCCTTGGTGCCTTATCCCGCGTGTGCAATAAATCGGTCACAGATCTCCGATACGCAGAACACGTTATGACTTTTCCCGACTCAGCGGAAAAATCTGATAACTTTTTTTTAATTTTATTTTGTAACCTAAATAGAAAACTGTAAACCTTTTATCTGGCAGGGCATTCTGGGACTTGTAGTTCCAAAGGGAGTCAGATGTTGGAATACGATCTGGAAATGTCAAAGCTCTAGACACTGAATGGGTTAATAATGCTTAGAAACCTGTAAAAATATTTGTTTTTGCTGAAGCGGTGACATCCTAACGACACGTGTCGTCATCCGTAAGAAGTACATTTACTAAGCGTAGGTCTCTAAAAGCTGTCTCGTCTGATCGGGTTTATGCTCCACATTTAAAGGGATAATGATTTCACTAGCTAAACATGACCACTAAAATCATTGCCCTTTTCAATGTCAGGCAAACACATGATCGGTAGTGTTTTAACGATTTAACGATTCAATGTTTTACATTTATTGATCCATGTCAGTGAGTTAGGATTTGGGGTTATTTGGGCCCAGTAATAAGGCCAGATGGAAGTAGTACAGTTTGAATGTATTGTTGCTTTTTTTTTTTTAAGGCTTTTGTTCCACTTTAATTGAACACTAACGACATGCAAATTATGATGTAATCATCAGCGTCCATTTTTTTTTTACTCAAAATTTTGCGGTTCCCCCAGTAACTAGCACCCTGAACTCGCACTGGACTGAATACCTCCTGGGGACATATTGCCACTACTAGGCCGCTGTATCCATATTTAAGTAGCCAACACGTTTTACAACAATCCAAACTCTACTAGAAACCAAGTCGCCTTCAGTGGAGACGTGGTATTACCGTGGGTAATTTGTGACATCATCACTGGATGTCCCGTTACAGGTCTGTGTTGCCGTTGTAATCCTGTGCCATTGTCTCAGAAGGAAATCTGTGCTTGGAGTATGGAGTTCAAAGATTTAAATATTTATCATTTTGAAAACTTGAATTTATATCCGATCTATCGTATTATATATAGCGTGAATCTGTTGTATTTTATTTGTGTCTCTTTCTCTGGTAAAACGGAAACTGCATATTGTGCCGTAAACGGTTTTAGCCGGATTATACCAAAGAAATGGGGTGACTGCATTACAAAAGTGACGTATTACTAATTAACACGTTCCTGGCCAGACAGATGCCGGGGTGACTAAATAGATACTTCTGTGGTGTTTGTGGATTAACCTTTATTCCATCTGCTATTGATATTACTGTTAACTTTTTTGTATTTAAACCTTCTTGTATTTATTTCTCATACATTCACTGGAATTTTATTGATAAATTCATTACAATGTGACGTTTAAGTTTATGGATAGGTGATTGTCGTTATTTTTTTTTTATTTGATTTAATCTTGGATGTTAGATGTTGTAACGACGAGATCCGTTTCCACGCTGGCCTACGTTATGTTAATAACTGTGAAAAACCGTTACACGCACACAACGTGCTCCACCTTCTACATTGCTACCAGATGGATTGTAACTGTTCTGTCTTTATGGAAAAATGCTTAAGAAGCCTGTTTGTTGCATTGGTCCTATAACCTCCCCAGTTTATGTACACCAGGGGTGGGGAACCTTTTGGGGTACAAGGGCCATTTGCATTGAGGCATAATACCTCGGGGGCCATTTAAAAAAAACATACAACTTACAAATTGTCCTGCGGCAGCCGTCCCACGCTCTGGGTTTCGAGTCGCCGGTCTGTGTGGTCCGGCGGCTGTGCAGGGAGTCTCATACAGTGGAAATCTCGCGAGAGGTCGGTAGCGCTCGCAAGATTTCCCCTGTACTTGACTCGCTGTACTGCGGGTGGGCGGGCCACAAAGACTGGCTCCGGGGGCTGTATACGGCCGCGGGCCGGAGGTTCCCCACCGCTACTCTACCCCATAATCCCACCTGGAGGGGCAGACTGTAAAAAGAGAAAAAAGAGGCCAAATTGAGGTTTATCCATATTAACCAATCGGATTGTAACTATAATTTTATAGGTAAAACTGGATACATTTTATCTAGAATCAGATTGGTTGCTATAGGCAACGCCATAATTTGTCCTCTTCAAAAGGTTTGCGGAGTAACCTTAGTCACGCAGAGTGGCCGCGTTAGCCAAGACAGCAGAAGAGAGGTTGCAGCTGCTTAGGGAATCAGTCACAACCTTAAACCCCCCCCCCCTCAATAAAAATACAAATGTAGACATGATTGAATTTTTGCTCCACAAAACACCCTTTGTCAATCAGTGGTGACTGCCGGTGCAAGTCCATTGTGGCAATTTTAGATGCCGCCAATAATAGCTCACCTGCGTGCAAATATCACTTTAACGCATATCTCTGAAACAGCCCCGGGGCTTTTATGATTACGGGTTTTTTACGCTACCGAGACCTTTTCACATAACGTGTAATAAAGTAAAATGATTTCTGTGTAACTGTCAGAAGAAACGTCTCTGAACGTTCTGAAGATAAAACACCGTTATAATTAATTCTGCTGCATCAGTCACTGGGAAATAACCTAATGTTAGAAAGCAAATCGGCTCCAGGCGGAATCTAGTCAGCGTTTGGGAAAACGGACTCCGATATTTCATCAAATAGCCACAGATCTGTATGACAAGAGACGCGCGCTGTTTGATGCTTTGTTCAGCCTTTTGTGCATTTTTTTTTAATTCTTGATATAAAGGGTTCTTGCGTACCTGTTGTGCTTGTTGTTAATGAGCCCCATGGTTTAAAAATGTCATCACGTGTTTAACTGAAGCCATAGGCTGTGGGTACACATTAAGATGACGGCAATACTGCCGGCGGTCAAGGCGATTTACTTATGCCCCAGATTATGCCGGATGTCCGGTACGCAACATGACAATTTAATGAACGACAGAACGATCGCTGTTGAAATTCTGGGGAAAATGTATCAAACCTTCTAAAGAGTGGAGAAGTTGCTATGAGCAGATATATGTGTCTTCAAGTATTGTATGAATGTTAGCTTATATACAATTCTGAATGTTATACTGTTATTTCACATCCTTTATAAATCATTGAAATGTTTGACGTCCTCCACGAAGGAGGGACTGTCGAGGCCTCTGCCCAAAACGAATGGGGAAGTCTTTGTAAACTTGCTTCAACCACAGCCCGCGTCAGCGCGAGATGAGGAAGTAGCCACCACGATGCTGTAATACAGTTGTTGGCTTTCATTTCCTAGATATTGCAGCAGTGAGATGTAACTTGTGCGAGGAAGCTCCTAGTGAGGACATTTTCGCTGTCTTCATATATAGCTCTGACGGTTATTGCTTCTGACCGACGTGAACTCTCAGGCAGGTGAGCCAAAAGTTTTAGACGAGTTTTACATATTAGATGCAATTCGCAGGTGGAGCTTTGAGGCTCACCCCCCATGTTTACAGGTGATAGTCCTTCACATATTAACTGGACTGGCTGTAGAGGGAAGAAATGTGATTAGGTCGCAGGTTTATAACCTCTTCTTGGTTGACGTATGATGGGTCAACAGGAAAAACCTGTGCTGAGCGCAGCAGTAGCGGATCGAGGTACCTTGCTTGAAGCATGGTGACCAAAGCAGTACCCCTTTCACACCACCTCAAACCCGGGTTGTTTCCGGGTCGAGGTGCAGTGTGAAAGCACCAAGCCTTAAATCCCGGGTCAACCAACCTGGCAATTCGACCCGGGAAATAAGAAGGGCTAAACCTGGGTCACCCTTTGTAGAATAAGCGACCCGGGTGTAATATGAAAGTGCTGGACCCTGGATCGGAATCCCGGGTCTGACCCGGTCATGCAATGTGAAAGCGGTATCATTGGGGTATTATGTGCTCAAACCTACACCCCCTCCTCTCTTAGTACACCCCTGCGCTGTCCCCATTGTTGTGATGTGATCCTGGGAGGTAAATGCCACCCAGATTGCATTGCATACACGATCCTATATTAAATGTGGAGTGCTTCTTTCAGGTGAATTCCTACAATCTGGTAAGCCATGGAAGCAACAACAGGGAATTAATTTAAAACATGTCAATTTTCTAGATGTAAAATTCTAAATGATTCATTTTTGCCTGGGATGATAAATAAAAATTTAAAAAATGACGCTCGGTCTGCAAATCAGTGCAGGCGGCTCCTATAAAGCTCTGCTGGTGCTGTGTGTGGGGATGACAGTCACAGCCGCAGGTGGCGGGATAACGAGGCACCCTCCTGCTTGCTGCACAGGTCCAGGTACATTGCGGATGGAATCAATTACAGCCCAGGAAGTAAATATAGGCCGAAAGCTATTACGCAGCAAAAGAAAATGAAGCAAGATTACCTCGCCCCAAGAGCTGACGCTCTAATCTCGTCAAAGAGAATTCCAACAGAAACACATAAAATTTCTTGCAAACTCCAAGTGTAATATGGGTATTAGAAGCCGCGCAATATTACATTCTGTAAATCTGCTGTTAGGTCAGTTTTTATTTTTAGTTACAAATCTGAATGACTTTTAATCGCTTAGTACACATTGTATGCACGTATGTATGTATGTATGTATGTATGTACGTATTTGCAGCATTTTAGCGCCTGCGTGGAACAGTGGACTTGAATAAATCCCTGGGGGGGGGGGCTTGCTTCAAAATTTGCAGACGCTCCACATTTTCCTAGTAATTTGAATACCGTCTCCCACGAAGCACCTGCCTTGCAACAATCGGGGAGAACTAGTGGCGTAACAATAGCCCCCACAGACCACCTGATGACTTGGGGGTGCCGGCACCTGCCTTGATATAAAAAATAAATGTGGTCATAACATCTGCATGGAAATCTGCTGAATATGTATGTGCCACCCCCCTGCCCCAAAATAGCCGCCATCTACGAGGCGACAGAGGCTGGAGGTTCCGTCAGTCAGGGAAGCATAGCAGATGCACTGTTATCTGGAAGTGCCGGGATTCCGGGAATGCTAAACGCTTGCGCCAAGCATGAAATCCCTAGCAATGGGCATTTAAGGTGCCCATACACTAGTAAGATTTATCTTCAGATCTGGCTGGTTGGAACAAAAACATGGTTATGGATGAGTGACAGTTTGGCAGTTTTCCAGCATTTCCAAGCAAATGGTCAACTGTCATTTGCTCTCATCCATAACCATGTTTTTGTTCCAACCAGCCAGATCTGAAGATAAATCTGCATGTGTATGGCCACCTTAAGTCCCTGACCAGGAGTGTGTAGGTAAAAATTACAATTAATGTCTTTTTGTATCGCAGCCTTCCGAATCAACCAGAATAACCCCCGATGTGTGTTTTGGGGGCAAATCCATCCGGATTTTGTTACCATATCGGCCTATGGTATTATTGGAATATTTGAAAAGTCAGGTTGATGTTTTTTTAATATCTTCCAATAGTAACAATGGATCCCGTAGTGAAATCCGGTGATTCCCCTGAGATGATATTTGACACAGAAATCCAAGGTAACATATTCTAACTACAGGATATTGGGGTAATTCGAGACCCTTTATTTTTAAACTGAGCAGATTTTAATTGAATGGTCCCTGCAGATATGATTTATTTTGCCCTAATAAAGGCCCTTCTGTTATATACGGATAATCTTTGGCTAAATAATGTTAGAAAACGACCTATAAACCCTGTTGGCTGGTACAAAAGGGCCTTATTCAGACTTGCGAGCAATGCCTTGTATGAGAAGCCACCATATTTGCCCCCTCTCTCCTGTACCTCCTGCCTGGTGACCTAATCTCTGTATCTACAAATGTGACCTATCTCTAGGTGAGGCCCAGAAGATTCTGCAGCCCAGCATGGAGAATAATGTGAAATTTCAAGAGCTAAAGCAGGTACGTTGTACGTCCAACAATGTGATCCTCAATGTTCAGTCCAGTGCACAGGTGTGTGTATAATGGGTGCAAGGTGTGTGCCATGCTCACAGGTTCCTGGGTGCAGCCGGGGTACTTGCACCGTACTCCCTCTGCACCCATATAATTATACTACACCTCCGGAGTCCTAGTGGTGCAGACATAAATGACTGGGAAAATGTCCGCCGCCGCCATCTTCCCAGTGACTTGAGCATGTGCAATAGAAAAGTCTCCTGGGAACCCACTGACCGGGAGTAGGGGACCCGCATGAGATCAACCACAACTCCAGAAGTGAGGAGCTAAACCCCTTTCTCCCCCCAAGCCTTTTCACACCCAAGGCAGCTGCCTCTATTCCAAACCCTGGCATCAGAACTAGGAGCACTGGATTCATTCTCAGCGGCCCTCCTACCCCCTCCCTGGTTCTCACACACATTTTTGGATTCTGTTCAGCCTGTTTGGAAACCCAGAATGAGCCTGAACGGAAGTACCAACAAATACTCTGTCCTTTTGCTGTAACCTGTGGTTGGCAGAGTTGGGTCAGGGTACTTAGAAGAAAGTGGCCACTGGAGGGGGTGCACCTACACCTTATCCAGAGGTGGGTTCCTATCACCAATGGAAGGGACGTGGAAGTGTGGTCCTCTCTGAGGCCCCTACTTTGTACTTGACCCCCCAGCAGGCCCTGGAGGATGGAGTTGAGATTCATTCTGTCATTTTGCCAGGACCGTTTAGAACTCATGCTTTAGATATTTTCTCTATTACTCACTGGGCTGTTGACCAATCATAGATGGGGATGAGTCTTTACTGGTTTCATTGTGGGGCGGAGCTAGGCTCCGTTTCCGCCAATGTCAAGGAAAGAAAAAACTTATGGGGCTCTGTGCCATTGATGAACCATTGGATCTCCGCAGTCAATGTCAAACCCATATAGAATCTGTTATTAACCATCGATGGTCAATGGTAATCGTTACTTCAAGCACTGTTATGTCACCCTATTAAAATGGTGATGCTCACCGGATAAGAAGATTGGGGTCGAAGTATGAAGCAGTGATAAGAGAAGAGAAGTGATAAAGTACCTGGTATTGTATCACCGGCCAATCAGCTCCTAGCTGTTCCTTTTTAAACCCAGCCTGTAACTTAACAGTCAGGAGCTGATTGGCCGGTGATAAAGTACCAGGCTCTTTATCACTTCTCCTCCCTGATCACTGCTTCATACATCTACGCCTTGCACTTTTGACACCGATACATTTACCCAATGCGATTCTTCCCTCCCTGCACACCCAGCGTGTCGCACAGATCATCCTTCCCTGCAGACCGCGCTTCCTGAATGACCTCCACAAATCTGACTTGTATTAAAAATCAAATCAAACAAATAACTGCATAAAAATCCGCTCAGTAGTATTCTATGATTACAATAAAAGACCCAGAGAAGAATCCCATTTCCCTGGTTATTAGGTGGGTAAGGCAGGGAAGACGGCAGCCGTGTGATCATTTGCATGTCATTATCCAGGGTATGGTCGTCTAATCAGTATGTAATGTAATGACAGAAATGTAAATGTATTCATAGCGATTTCATACGGCGAGCTATTAAAAACTCCCATAGACTCTCTTCGTGGCTTAGTATGAGAAATCCATATATTATGTGCGACCTTTTGTCATACGGTTGTGTCCCCTCTGTGCATTTTTGTTATGGTTTAAATTAAAACTGGAAATGTATAATGGAAACTTTAATATCAAGTCACGGTAATTCCCATCATCCGGAATGTGATTATCAAGTTTCGTAGTCAACCAGGGAATAGCTACTGTGTAAAAAGGGCTTTGTTATTCCAGAACTGAATATATAATATATATATAGGGCTATAGATTATATATATATATATATATATGATAGATATCTATATATATCTATATATATATATATATATATATATATAATGGGGATATATATATATATATATATAATCTGACACTGGTGGGAGAGGTCAGAGCAGGGACGGATTGGGATGAAAAATCAGCCTGGGAAATTTCTGGAAGCAGCCCTTGTGGAGGTGGAGTCTGTTGAGTGGGTGGGGCATGTTTGAAGGGGCGGTATCTCACCTCATAGGGCCTGGTCCTCAGTTGGACACCATCGCAGTTGTGTGTGACTTAATGCTAATTCCACTACAACGCCCTTCACTGGTGTCATGGGCAGACTGGGTATTTAAAGTGACGCAGGAAATTGTTTTTGCCGGCCCACCGGGGATCTTCCCTGTGGATCCTATGGCCAATCTACCCCAAGGTCAGAGGTCACACCAACTGTCATTACATTCCAGCATGACGAACACTTTTTTTCCCCCCTTTTTTTTTTATCAGCAGTCAATTTTAATATATAGATGCACACATGGGAAAATACTTCAAACCTCGTGAAGAGTGGAGCAGTTGCCCGTAGCAACCAATCAGCTTATAGCATTTTGTAGCTTGTACTTGGTAAACGATGGTTAGAATCTGGTTGCTACGGGCAACGTCTCCGCATATTAGAAGGTTTAAATAATTTTTTATCAGAAAGAAATGAACACTTGCCCCTAAGCTTGCAATCTCTGCGCTAATATTGCCGTAGATTGTAGATTGTATCTGATAAAAAAAATACTGATTTTGATTCAATTTTTAATTAACTGTATTTTGTTTTCCAGTTCCTTCTTGATTGGATCAACACCGAGTTGCAGCAAGATCACATTGTCGCTAAGAGCCTGGAAGAGGATCTCTTTGATGGTTTAATCCTTCATCACCTTTTAGGTAGATAGGTTACGCTGACGCTGGGTTTTGGCGGACTCTGCGCTCCTAGATTATCGAAGAAGTTGGCAGCACTGTGGGGGTTGGTGACGCATGCAGCCTGTCAGAGACCCGTTAGTAATGCAGCAATTTCTGCAAATGGACAAAACCATGCTGCACTGCAGGTGGGGCAGATGTAACAGGTGCAGAGAGCGTTAGGTTTGGGTGGGTTGCATTGTTTCGGTGCAGGGTAAATACTGGCTGCTTTATTCTTGCACTGCAATATAGATTTCAGTTTCAACACACCCCACCCAAATCTAACTCTCTCTGCACATGTTACATCTGCCCCACCTGCAGTGCATCGTGGTTTTGTCCATCTGCACATATTGCAGCCTTGCAGCTAACATGCATCAAGTAGATTCTATAAAATCATAGTTAGAACTTGAAGCTGATTGGTTGCTGCGGGCGATTGATGCACTTGTCCACTTTTACCCCCCAAAACAAAGGCCACGTTTTATTATTTTAGGGGGCAGTTCTGCAGCTCACCATGAGAAGTGTTCTTTGCTATGTGTGGGTGTATACAGCGTATGTACAGTATAATATACGTACATAAACACATGGCACACGTTTATTACATCACTGGACGGGAGTGTCCTCGAATTGTGCCAAATCCGTGCTAGAAGCAGGGGGTTCCTAGACTCCAGACGTCAGTAATGTGAGAACAATGAATTTGGTAAATGAAATGCAGCAGACTGAATACAGCGCTCTGTTTGACGCTCCCGCACTTGTTGTCATGCACAGAAAAGATCGGGCAAATAAAACTGGACGTGGAAGAAATCGCCCTCTTGGCCAGCAGCCAGAAGCGGAAGCTGGGGGTGATCCTGGAGGCTGTGTCTGAGTGTCTGCAGCTGGGGGAAGGTCAGACGAAGTGGAACCTGAATCGTATGTACCGCCTACTCACATCCATAAGCCGTTATATATATATACACTGTACCAATAACTAAATGGACCAATGGCTTATCCTCCCAATGATGGGCATATGTATTAAGGCCCTTATTCTGGTTGACTCACAAATTTCACAGCCTTGCGCAGTGGGCGCTCATGCACAGCGGCTTAACATGCGCATAAAAACCTATGCGACGTCGCAAACAATCAGTCGCCCGTTCGAACGCGCGGGGGACCGATTGAATCAGAACACCCGCATAAATCCAGTACAGTGATAAAGTGGAAGGTGACAATGCACCAGCCAATCAGCTCCTAAATATCAAGTTACATCCGGTTTTAAAAATGGCCGGTAACGCACCAGCCAATCGGCTCCTGAGTTATTTCAAACCCCACCTGTAACATGACAGTTAGGGGCTGATTGGCCCACTTTATTGCTTCACCAGGCTTAATACATCTGCCCATAAGTCTTCTGTTAGCAAAACCTAAAGATAAAGCACATTTCAGATCAACAGATGGCTCACTGTAGCCAGTAATGCGAGCAGCGTGCACAGCCACATCACAGGGAGGGGAAGAACAGAGCAGGGGATATTACACAATAGAACTCCAGGTAATTATAGTTTCCCTGACAACCGTGCAGCCTTTATGTCAGCTAAGAGCGAACTTAAACGCAGAAATATTGTGAAAGAAAGACAAAAATATCAGCCTTCTAGCTAAACAAATATAAATACGTAGCGCGAAATGGCGCTTCCCGCCGCTGTGATGAAGGCTTTTCGTCGAACAGCACGCTCTGACCGGATGCGGGCGGGAACGGAGTTCATGCGTATTATGTGGTGCAAGTACAGAGATCCGTTACGGCGAGGGTCTGTTGTCTGGGTCCTGAAACGCTCGTGCCACCTAACGAACAAATACGGGAAAATGTGGACATTATACACCACCGGGCCCCATACTCGTCAGTCACAGCGATAATTCCCCTAACATCCACTTACTCTGAAAAGAAACACACAGGCGCCGTCATTTGGATTTTGATTGTTTATTTTAATTAACAAGTATGGCGGTCAAGGAGGGATGGACTAGAACCGGGGACATAGTAACACCCGATGGCGCCCATGTGACCCCTCCTCTGAGCAGCAGCCCCTCCTCTGCTGCATGTCTTACCTGGTACCATCAAATCTGTAGCGCCATCTTCCCAGTGATGATGGCGCGTGGGTACAAGGGAGTAAAGGCTCTGGCACAATACATAGAGACATCTTCCCGCCAATTTTACTGGGAAGAGGGCACATGTAGGTAGACGGACCCACTTGCTAGCACAAGGTATACCCTGGGTTCAGAGATTGTGGTATGGGGGGCCCTCCTCCTGTACTCATTGAAAATACACCTATGGCTAGAACACAACAAAACCTACAATGCTGATCTCATAACCCTGCATTGTAAGTTCCAACAAGGTGCACAAACATACAACCATAGACTTTCAACCTAGAACCCTAAGATTGCTCCCGGTCAGCGGTTCCACCTCACGTTCCCCCCAGGGCCGTAACTAGAGGTGTGCCGCTATGCAGAGGTGCTTCTCTCCCACAGGACCTACATCTGGCTATCAGGGTGCCTGCAACGACACAGGAAAAATAACAACACAGTTGTTTGCCGGGACGGCTGAGCCTCTCGGAAGAGATTCTGCAGTGACGCGAGTAACCGCCAAATGGGAGGCGGCCGGTGAGGTGAAGCCTCAAACAATGAGCAAGAAGATTTAAAGTAGACCGCCATACTGTGGGGCATAAAAAAGTTTCAGGGGAATAACTGTGGGGCATAATATGGTGTCCTGGGCGGTACTGTGTACAGGGCCGCCAATAGGGGGGTGCTGCAGGTACAGCTGTCCCGGGCCCTGGCTTCTGGAAGGGACCGGGCAGCTCATTTTGCCCACCGCAACACCCCAACTGCCTCTGCTGCGCTCAGTGCGCACAACAAAGCTGTCCCGGATCGCAGGCATATTCACCCCAGGACGCCGGCGGCCAATTAAAATGCTGCACTGGTTTTTCAGCCATCAGAGCTCGTGTACCAACAGCCAATCAGAGCAGCTGCCAAAATGCAAGCTCCGATTGGCTGCTGACCAGCATGTGCTGCATTTTAATTGGCCGCCGGCAACATGAGCTGAAGAAGCCTGCGCTCTGGGACCTCCGGGCTACAGCTCAGCAGAAGAGGATAAGGGGGAGCAGGTGCCGGGTTACGGTGAGTCAAGTGAGGTGGGGGGGCCCTGACTGTGTATGGCTAAATATGGTACAAGGGGGCATTACTGTGTGTGGGGCATAATATGGTGCAAGGGGCATTACTGTGCGGGGCATTAATATGGAGCAAACGTCTTCGGTGGGTTTCACACTCACTGGGACGTTCGCTCCAGGATGGAAGGTCAGGGGACGAACACAGCGGACCACCCAGCATTTCAAGGGTGTGTCCACAAAAAAATGGTGGGCGTGCCCATGCAAATGATGGGCGTACCCCTGTGAACACAGGTGTGTTGATGCCTGCTTGGGCGGGGGGCGGCTGACGTCACATGACATCAGGGCCCAACCTGAATTCGGCCATCTGCGGCCAGAATAATGTAGACTGATTTTTATTAACGAAGGGGGGGGTCATTCGATAGTGAGCTACCATGAATGATTTTTCTCTCGTTCAGCCGCATGTAAGCGGATGTGTATGCAAATGCATCCGCTCGCACGCTAGTGAGCATATTTGGGGGGTGGGGGGTGGCAGACGTGTGGTGGGAATGTGTACCTGCTCGCTAGTCTGGGAATTGACGCATCCTAGCTGAATCAGGCCCTTTGTTTTAGTGTTCGCACTGGGAACCAAATTGTCTAGAAACGGCCCTGTTCACTCTGGGGAAGAGAAGGGAAACAATGGCACCCGCTTTTATAAATGTACTTTTTTTATATGTTTATTTTTATTTCTCCCAACTAGTGATCTACAACAAGGACCTTCTGGCCACCCTGCACCTGCTGGTTGCCCTAGCCCAGCACTTTAAGCCCGAACTACCTCTTCCTCCCAATGTTTCTGCAGACGTGATCGTGATGGAGGTAATCTGGAATTATATTGCTTCTGTGGTCTGTGTGTATCTCTACACTGTTGCTTCTGTGCAATTCAGCCCTATTGTTCGTGCCTGCTGTCCCGGGTACTGGAGGTTGTCACCTGTAATAGTCATGGAGCCAGCAGGATTCAGAGCCACGTGTGCGCTGGGACTGAAAATGGCCATGGGCTTATTGTGAGAAGTGGTGGGGTGTGGCTTGTGCTGAGTAGGTGTGGCTTGTGCTGTGTGGGCGTGCCCAACCCTACACTATTAGCCTTAATGTCTCCCTAGAAACAAAAGTCTAAAAATTGCATCATTTTATGAGGACCAATGATGGGCTTATGTATATATTAAGGCCTGAAGCTATAGTGCCATCCGCCCCATGCATAATCTGGCCAGTAGTCTTAAAAAGGCATAATTTCCTTTGTGTAAGTATTAATACATATAGTTTAGTATTACGCAGCACTGTACAGAGTACATTGAAGTATTCATATCGGTCCCCCTGGAGCTTGCAGCATAAATATTGGTGGAGTGTAGCAACAGCTACAGGCAGAGAATAGCTTGAGCAGTTATTCTGGGGGACAGCAGGTGGCACTGTCTCACCTGTATAGCCTCTCTTTGTTGTAACATTGTACAGTCTACAAGATTCTTGTCTATTAAACCTCTGTGTTATGACATTTTGCAAGTAGCGGTAACAGTAAACCTTCTCCCACAGCCCTTCCTGCATGTTGATGCTTGAACAAAGCAATAAATTCTATGACAAATATTTTAAACTGTAGTTAAAAAAGGTAATTTCTGCCATTAATGTCTTAAATACAAGTTGGAACCAATTTACCTTTAAATTCCCCCGCAGCTCCCTGGGATTGGGTACAGGCACAAGATTTCAAAACTCCCATTCAAATGATGGGTGGCCGCTGATTGGCTGAGAGCTCTCTCAATGGCCGCCCATTCATTTGAATGGGAGTCTTGAAATCCCCTGCCAGCCCACCGCTACTGCAGCCTGTTCCCCGGAGAATGCAGAGCGGACCGATCGGATACGATACATCGCTGATGGGTCCGAGTCAGACTCATTTTATGGTCTGCCCATCCGACCTCCGACCCGATGTACATGGGACCGCACATCGGATGGGATGTCAAACACATCCGATTTGGCCCGGTTTCACCAGATTTCTCGTCCCAATCTGTCGGAATTGGGTGGAATCTGCACACATCGGACAAGTGTATGGGGGTCCTTTAGACTTGAAGAGGTCTATGCACTCGAAGAGAGATAAAGCAGACAGAGATAACGTACCAGCCGGTCCGCTCCAAACTGCCATGTTACACACTTAAAAAAAAACAGCAGTTAGAATCTGATTGCTTGGTACTTTATCTCTCTCCAGTCTCCATGCTTGGAATACATATTCCCTATATGTCTAACTTTATGCTGCACACTTAAATTTAGTTTCGGACAGAGTTTCACAAGCTCTCTGCCATTACAATCCAGGTTTTAAGGATATCATGCTTGAGCACAGATGACTTAATTAGTAACCTGAGTCAATTTGATTTACTCATCTAGACCTATAAAATATGGATATTCTTAAAACCTGTACTGTAATGGCGGAGTTTGGGGAACCCTGGTTTGCTGCATGGGAGCACACCCGTATGCTGCTGTATTCTAGCTGGAAGGATGCAATGCTCACAAAGGCTGGATTGATGTGGCGATGGCAGGATGTGGCGCAGGACGAGTGCTCCTCCATCTTCACATGACAGTGATTAAGCTCTGCAGATGCAGCGGCGTGCAGTGTCTTCAGAGACGAGTCGCACAGCGGCTATTAAACCACTGTCCTTTAAGTGCCGCGCTTAATCCCTGACTGACAGGTTCCCAGTAACAAATGGAGACTCAGCACAAGTCCTCGTAGTGTATAATTGCTGCCCCTGAGTCTCCATATATTACTAAGCATCAGTGGTTTAGTGATTAGGCAGTACCCGGCGGTGTCATTTCCCTTCAGGTGGGGGTGACACCGCTGCACAAAGGTCATCCATGTTGGTTTTCGCTGCAGTCGATCTGACAGGTGAAGCTGTGTAGGTGCGATGCATGTTTGCTGTGGGAAATTATACTAATCTAATATTCCGTGAGGTGATAGTCAGCCGGTAACTGAAAGGTTGAGTATTAATACGGATCCTGCGTGTCGCCAAGCGTTGTTTTCCTCTCCGCTCCAATTATGTCTGACATTTGCTTTGGCCGACTCTGAGCGGTCTGATGTTATTTCTGTCCACTGTCACAGCCAACAAGAACCGGGATAAAGACGGGAAAGGCTACAGAAGTCATCACCGGCAGCAGGTGACAGCGGAAGCTTTATAATAACTAGGGATAAAGGATATCTATCGATCTGTATATCTAACCCTCCCCGCTAGTGCCTAACCATAACTCCTGTACCGCCGCCTAAACCTAACCATACCGGACTGCAGCCTAATCCTCCCCGCTAGTGCCTAACCATAACTCCTGCACCACCGCCTAAACCTAACCATACTGGACCACAGCCTAACCCTCCCCGCTAGTGCCTAACCATAACTCTTGTACCGCTGCCTAAACCTAACCATACCGGACTGCAGCCTAATCCTCCCCGCTAGTGCCTAACCATAACTCCTGCACCACCGCCTAAACCTAACCATACTGGACCACAGCCTAACCCTCCCCGCTAGTGCCTAACCATAACTCCTGTACCGCCACCAAAACCTAACCATACCGGACTGCAGCCTAATCCTCCCCGCTAGTGCCTAACCATAACTCCTGCACCACCGCCTAAACCTAACCATACTGGACCACAGCCTAACCCTCCCCGCTAGTGGCTAACCATAACTCCTGTACCGCCGCCAAAACCTAACCATACCGGACTGCAGCCTAATCCTCCCCGCTAGTGCCTAACCATAACTCCTGCACCACCGCCTAAACCTAACCATACTGGACCACAGCCTAACCCTCCCCGCTAGTGGCTAACCATAACTCCTGTACCGCCGCCTAAACCTAACCATACCGTACTGCAGCCTAACCTTCCCTGCTAGCGCCTAACCATAACTCTTGTACCACCGCCTAAACCTGACCCTGCCATACCTCAGCCTAACGCTCCCTGCTAGTCCCTAACCATAACTCCTGTACCACCGCCTAAACCTAACCATACTGGACCGCAGCCTAACCCTCTCTGCTAGTGCCTAACCATAACTCCTGTACCACCGCCTAAACCTAACCATACTGGACCGCAGCCTAACCCTCTCTGCTAGTGCCTAACCATAACTCCTGTACCACCGCCTAAACCTAACCATACTGGACCGCAGCCTAACCCTCTCTGCTAGTGCCTAACCATAACTCCTGTACCACCGCCTAAACCTAACTATACTGGACCGCAGCCTAACCCTTCCCACTAGTCCTAACAATAACTCCTGTACCGCTGCCTGTACCGCCTACTTGACCGCAGCCTAACCCTCCCCTCTGGTGCCTAACCATAACTCCTGTACCTAACCCTACCACCCCGGGTCCCTTGTAAGGGGTTTATTTACTAAGATGGTACTCCTATGGTAGATGAATCTATTTATGCATTTAGCGCCTTCTAGTAGATAATAGATAGAATCTGATTGGTTGCTATGTACAACATCCCATGTACAATAGAACTCCCATCTGAGTACTTAGTACCCCAAGTGCCTAATTCTCCCTCCCCACAGCCTAACCCCAAGTACCCCCTAGTTCCTAAACCTAACAGATTGACAACAAAAGGTTCACATGCACAGGGTTGAGATTAACAAAAGTCGACACAAACAAAAAGGTTGATATGGCAACGGTCGACACATGACGAGGTTGAGTTTTTCATGATTTTTCCACCCTTTTTTGGGACTTTTTCAAACTTTACCATTCGTTGGGAACGGTAAGGCGTGCGGATCGCAGTGGTAGTGTAGCGAGGCACCTGGCACGAAGCATGGCGAGCTTGCGTGACACATTATTTGTTGGTCCACGTTCTCAGGTGGCATAGAAAACCTTAAAAACTCATGTCGACGGTTTCATGTATTGACCTTCAATGTCAACTTTGTGTATTTCGACCTTGTGTCCTTTGACTGTTGACCTAGACCCTGTCAATTTTATTAACCCTTTGAGTGCCAAGAGAATTTGTCAAAGGAAGTGTGAAAATTGCCAAGCGAATATTTGCATTCATCCCAATGACCAGTAGTGTTACCTTATATAGGAAATCTAATCTATTTGTACACAGCATTTTTTATTTGAAGGTATATAACAAATGTGAGCGCAGCTGGGATTTTTAGCCGATATTTTGGACATCTCTCACAGAGATGTAGGCACTCAAAGGGTTAAGAACTGGCCTTTTTTTGAAGGGGACATTATCGTATTTTCAAATGATTGGTATAACTGGCAAAGTTTAGCGAATTCGTTCCGTGCTACTACGCCAGGCGTGTGTTATATCTATGAACTCCGAGTCAGAAGGCCCATTTCTGCAGGACACCTGCGTCCGTGAACCCAGAAATACCACATAAAATAGCTGTGTACAAGTCAGGAACCGCTCGCTTATGTTTTCTCCTTGTTTGTTCTTCTCATTAAAACCCATTGTGCCTGCGAATGCATTCCGGCGGCTCCTATCAGGGACGAAGACGCAGCACCCAGTAAGTGATATTATGTTTAATTCATGGCCTCTCCCCAGTGTTTGCTCCGTGCAGACGGGCTAAATGCACTGACCTACCAGAAGGCGCTGGCTCTATTTGGGAGATGCTGGACAGGGGACTGTTGCCGTGGCAACAATGTAAGATGGTGAGAAGGACGTGTAGTGTAAAGCCAGGTATAGGAAACTAGACATTGATGTGAGAGATGGATGAGGACGTGGGTAATCTGTCAGGTTCCCCGGCTCTCACATTGAGCAAAGCTGGCAGGTTTGTGGGAACTCAGAGACAGTACCAGACATCAGAACTCATGATAGACACGTTGTAAGTGCTAGTTTCAATGATTACTGAAAAGCTAGTTTTGTGAAGGAGAAGTTGCCCGGAGCAACCAAATAGAAGGGAGTATATTTAGTAAAACCAATTAAAAACTATATCAATGTTGAGTTTCTAGGGCTAAAACGCACATGTACTAATATTCAAAATGTCAAAAATCATCGGTCACTACACAGTATGTGCGTTGTAACCCCCGGAAAGCCCAGTATCGATTTAGACCGATACAAAGTCGATCAACCGTTAGTAATTACCGTATATCCCCAGCCAGTATATATTATATACAGGCTATAAAATGAGAGGTTGCGATACAATTTTACTTTTCTATTTTTTTTAGAAGGTTTGATATATTTATTATTTATTTATTTTTTAACCAGTTTCTTATACAGCGCAGCAGATTCTGTTGCGTTATACAATTAGAAATAGGGATAAAACAAACTGGGTAGTTACAGACGGTCAAATGGTCGGAGGGCCCTGCTCGCAAGCTTACAATCTGTCATCCCTTTCCTTTAGTTCTCATGGCTTACCATAATAGGGCAAATCAATTAAAGGGATACAGTAAATGCGTTTGCTCCCTTCCCCCTCAATACATCTGATCTGCCCACTCCCGCTATCTGTAATGCAGTTGATGCTCCATTCTCTCCCTGCCTGATTTTGCTGCTGTACTGCTACTGCTGGTAGTGGGCAGGTGAGAAGCGTTGCATGAGGGACCACCCCCCACCCCTGGATCCGCCACTTCCAAAGGGGAATCCAGGGGGGCGATTTCAGATGATTTTGGCCATTCCTACGAATCATAAGATATATCTCACGCGATTGATCAAGCCGAGATAATCACATGTGATATATATTGTGGTATACAATTGTACCATAAAATATATCAGCTGGATTAGGGGCTAGAGCAGGACTGGGCAACACCGGCCCTCCAGATGTTAATGAACTACACATCCCAGGATGCTTTGCATTAATTTTGCTATGTGGCCATGCTGAAACTGATGCAAGGCATGCTGGGATGTGTAGTTCATCAACATCTGGAGGGCCGGTGTTGCCCAGCCCTGGGCTAGAGGGACTGGAAACGTCAGTCAAACTTTCTGCAATATATCGCACATGACATATCGCATGCACAAAACGCACTCCTTTTTCCATCCGATTCCATCGATTCCGATAAATCACAGGTGCAGACCGACCAACCCACAGGCTCCTATCCGACACTCACGGGATCGATGCTTCGGATCGGATGGAAAACCAAACAATGTGGCACTTTTCGGACGAGATATCAACCCGAATGATCGTAATGGGACAAAATTGTGCAAAATCTAGTGTATGGTTTTTTTTAATTCATGTCATGGATATAGGTGATGATATTCCATATACTTTATCCTAGAGAAGGACGCCTTTGATGAACTTTTTGACCAGAATCTGGACAAAATAGAAGCAGTGAAACAGGTGACTTGATATAACGGATCCTTACACCTGAGCTAATTATCTGAGCTAGCCGCTATTGTACGTACAGGGTGACTGATCGCATCTCTTACCTCGCAGGAGATGGTCAACTTTGTGAATAAGCAGCTGGTGAATCTGAGCCTTACGGTGACAGACCTGGACTCTCAGGTAACATGGCCTATATGCGGTGAGACCAGAGGCATAAGTCTGGGAGGCAATGGAGCCTTCTGCCGCCGGGCTCCTGCTCCCAAGGGGGCACCCCTGCTAGTTTGAATCAGTTAACTGAAAGCTCTCTATGTTGCTTCTGTGGCTGACTCCCCCTCCTACCATCATATGTGTAAGTATCACACCCAGTATTAGAACCCAGGACCTGTGTTACTGGAGACAAACACCTTATTGATTGAGCTATTTGGGGGGCACCAATATTTATCTTGCCTCCGGGAAACTGGGATGAACTTACGCCACTGGGTGATACAGTCTGTACATTAAAGGGCAGATTGGGAGTCACAGCAGATAATACAACCCCGATATCAATAGATGATGTGCTCGATATGCTGCTCCAAACTGCGGGATCGGACGATAAATATCGCCTAGTGCGTATCCAGACGTACAGATTACATTTTTATTCTGGGGTAATTCAGGTTGGCTCGCTAAGCAACGAAATTCGCTGATTACCGAGCGCTGAAACGCCACACGTCCATTTGCATCTGGGCGAAAAGTAATTCGATGGTTGCCGACCATCGAATGATTTTTCGGCCTCTCGCAGATAAGACGGTCTGATCTGACTTTTATCTGCCCAGGAGATGGCCGAACAGGGGGCGGGCCCTGACGTCATGTGACGCCAGCCACCCGCCCAGTGCAGGCTTTGACCGTCTGCATTTGCATGGGGACACCCAACATTTTTCTGGGTGCACCCACCACACAGCCGCACCATCGGCCCCTGGTGCGAATACGATGGGGACAGATCCATGTTGAATCAGGCCCAGAGTGCGCTATTGTGTCCTCTTTAGTAGGTTTCATAAACCTCCCCCATAAGAATAGTAAGATGCGCAGGACCTTGATAACGCAATTTGCCGCAGCGTTGTTTTCGAAACATCAAAACAACATCGATGTTCTTTGGTAACTGTTGTTTAAACCAAAACCAACAATTCGTAATCTTACCCCCGAATTCAGATCGCTCTCCCCCCTACTTGTTAATGTCATCATAATTCTGGGCATTTTCCCAATGAAATATCCCCTCTCTGTAACCTTATTACTAAGTTTGATTTAACATCTCCGACCCTGCGCGTATTCTGCATGAAATCTCAGCGCTCGGCTTTGCAGAGGAAGAGACGCCTCGTGCTCACATCAAAGCACATTACGCTTCTGTAAACAATTTTTCCCTTTAATATATGTAATGCATTGAAATTACCAATAACCCCAACTCTGAGCCAGACTGCCTCCGAGTCTCTGGCTGGGGAGATCTGTGTAAGTTGCAAATGAATTCAGAGAGGAGAGATATTCATCAATTATATAAGATTTCCTGAAGGACCTTTCAGGAAATATTTGAAATTCATTGATCAAACCGCTTCTGTGCACTGAAGGCGACTCAGGGGGACGTAAGCAGTGGTGGGATTCAAATAAATTAACAACAGGTTCTATGTCCTAATGCCTATTGCGCATAAAGCCGCACGCCGTAATGCCAATTACCCATAAGGCCACACACGTATATCCATTACACATTGTGCTACACACCATGATGCCAGTTACACATTATGCCGCACACCATGATGCCCATTACATATTTGAAACATAAGTGCCACTTACTTACAGGCTCATTGCTAGGGGGGGGGGGGTTTGCTTGATGCCAAGGGTTTCATGCTGGATGCCAGGGGCTTCATGCTGGATGCCAAGGGGGCTTCATGCTCGTTGCCAAGGGAAAATACATGCTGGTTGTCGTGGGGGAGTAAATTGCTCGTTGTCAAGGGGGAATACATGCTGGTTGCCAAGGGGGAGTAAATTGCCCATTGTCAAGGGGGAGTGAAATGCCGCTGCATCTTACTGCCGCGGACGCTCACAAGGTGCTGTGACAGCCGAGCAGAGAGCTGCGTGCTGCCCGGCTGTATACTGAAAGCAGTTCCGCTATTTTGAATTCTCCCGCTGGACCGCGAGCCAATAGGAGCTCGCGGCCCGGCAGCCAATAATGAGCCACCACTGCCGCTCCTTATTGGCTGCCGGACCGCGAGCTTCTATTGGCTCGCGGTCCAGCAGTAGCATTCAAAAATAGCCGCGGACCTGCTTTGTGTATACAGCCGGGCAGCACGCAGCTCTCTGACCGGCTGTCACAGCTGCTTAAAGCGTCCACAGTAGTCCTTAGCAAACGGTTCTGCAGAACCGATCGTATATTAGGTATCGGTTCTGCAGAACCGCTGAGAACCGGCTGAATCCCACCTACGGAGCAGACAATTTATGAATTATATAACGGGGATGGGCGGACGGCCTGTGGCATGGTAGTGTTCCCAGAACTCCCACTTGGCAGCCGGTTTATTGACAGCTGTCCTGACCGTTGAGTTCCCCCTCCTGCCGTACGTTCCTCATACCCTCATCTGTTTCCTGTTCTCTCTCTAGTTTGCCGATGGGGTCATTCTGCTGCTGCTAATTGGACAACTGGAAGGTTATTTTATAAACCTAGGAACATTCCACCTGAGTCCCAAGTCACCGGAAGAAAAGGTAGGTTGTCGGTTGTATCTCCTCTGGTAACGCTTGCCAACCCTTTGCGTGCCAACATCTCTGTGCGAGATGTGCAAAATATCCGCTAAAAATGCCGGCGTCGCTCCCATTTGTTATATAATACCATGCTCTCATTGCCGCCCCTGCAAAATCCCGGGTTTTTCTTGCCGGATTTTTGGGGGGGCACAGAGCTTGTCAGCTCAACAGACCCCCTTCACACTGCACCTCAGACCTGGGAAATTCCCGGGTCTGCCCCTTTCACACTGCTTTCCATGGTCTGCCTTCCAACAAGTGTGTGGAATGTAATAGCAGCTTTGATTGGGTGTTGGGAAATTTGTACAAATTGCTGTGATAGGCTGTTTAAAAGCAAATTTTCCCACAATGAGCTCGTTTTTGTGTGAAAAACCCGGGTCTGTGCTGTTCACACTGCCATGCACCCGTGTATTACCCAGGAAAAACCCTGCAAAAAACCCTGGTGTAATTGCAGGGGCATAACACCCAGGAATTTCACAAAGACCCTTTCACACTGAGACAGGACACGGGAATTTTCAGCTTGCCCCGGGAAATACCCGGGTTTTTGCGGCAGTGAGAACAGGGTATTAGTCAACGTCCCAACAGTCGGAATCCCGAGTGTCGGAAAGTGGGCGCATCTGCGAAAACGGCCGCGAATTGTCAAACAAAACGGACGTGAATTCCTCAATCCATGGCCGTTTCCGACAAAACAGATCCGACTTCCTTCAAAGTCGGATCTGTTTTGTCGGAAACGGCAGCATTGAATAGGCCAAGATTGAATTGTCGACACTTGAGCAGTTAGACACCAGTTAGTGTAGCGGGAAGTCGATAGAATTCCGACACAAACAGAACACACCCACGACAAAACCCGATTCTATCAAACGTGATTCTTATTGAATTTGAATGTTTGATCTTGACAAACTGTCACTTATCCCCGCGATGCCCAATGCGATTAACCTCAGACCAAACACGGTTCTTAGTCAATTTACCCCCATACTGTCAGGATCCCATGTAACATGGCGATGATCAATGACTGTCAGTCCGCCTGGCGATGGTTTCTCTCTCCTTACTCCCACAGACAGCCTTGATCAGACCCAGCAGTACGCAGTTCATCACTTTCTTTGTGTCGGCATTTAGAAGCTGTTCCAGGCTGATAGTGACACAGACAGTGACATCTTTCTCAGCCTCGGGGTGCTCGGATACATTTGCAGACAGTGCGTTAATGTACTTTATAGGATGACACACGGTAACAGACGGTATGACGGTAAAGAGCTGACATATCTTGAAATTTGTTATAATAGACACCGTGTACCCCTCCGGTGTGGTCACCTTTGTCTTACGGCTATGCGTCACCAAATTAAGGTTGACCACTGAAGGTCGAAGGCCTTAGGTTGACACAGACAAAAGTTCGACACACCTAAGGTCGACAGGTTCAAAAGGTCGATACAAGCATTAGGTCGACACTGGGAAGGTCGACAGTAAAAAAAAAAAAGTTGACATGGAGTTTTTCATGTTTTTTTTGTCCTGAATGTCAACATGCACACCGTGGTCATGGTTCGGCCACAGTTCCTCTATGTGAATGATAAGACATGAAATACCACCTGTCGGCACATGTCGGCTAACCCATGTTGACCTTTTGACTCTCGACCTTCCCAATGTCGACCTAATGATTGTGTTGACCTTTTGACCCTGTCTATCTTAGGCATGTCAACCTTTTTGACTGTCGGCCTATCAACTTTCACTGTCAACCTTAATAGTGTAACGTCCATATACCTTAGGGATATGCTGCGGCCGGGCAGGTGGTTAGGTTTAGGTGGTGGGGTGTGGGGGTGCACAGTACAACAGATATACAGATAAACAGTATCATTATTAAATGGGCAATGGGCAATTGTTATATACATATAAGTTGACTTTGATACTGCTGTGCATATTATTACCATTTATGTCCCGATGGGCATATTACTAGTCATTGCATATAAGTGGGCATCGCTCTGTTGCTAGTGACTACATAATAATACCGTTCCAGTAAGACATCGGTTTTCATTCATTTATATAGGGTGTTGGGGTGCATGACCACACCCCCATGGTTTGGCCACACCTCCCCCATCATCTGTGTTCTGTAATTGGGCACCTTATTTCCTCTGCCACCCCTTTGGAACACCCCTTGAATATGGGCTTTTTAGGTTATCAATATATATAAAAGGCTAACAACTCCTCACCTCTGTAAGATTTATTATTGTCACTGACGACTAGAGGCCACTCTACAGACCATATTCACTCCTTTGGGTCCTAAAAGATATCATAACAGAAAGCGAAAGCATTTTTTGCAGGGACACTGATCTGTTTCAAACTTGCTGTATATGGAGAGGGGGAGCTGTGAAGACAGAGATTGGAGGTAGTGTTGCACGCAGCAGGCGTGCAGCGTCGGTGACGGGGCGGCGGCATCTCACGGCCGCACATCCTCCCCGTCACAACGCCAGGCGGATGGGTTGCCCAACAACCGCAGACGCCCGGTATTCGGCGGCCGGGCGCAGGAACAGCACGTCAGCACGGCGCCTAGCAACCCGGGACGCCGGGGGGCGCAGGCAGCCGGATGCTGTAGTTCCGTTGCCCAGCAACGATGGACGCCGCCGGGGACAGCGGCGGAAGCGTCCTCAGTAGAAAATATAATTGGAGAAATCCTCCTCTGTGGCAGCAGCTGAATTCAATTCGGCTGGGCGGGCTGGGCTGCAGAAACTCCTTTATAAGGAGGCCAGCCCAGCATACCCCTGCCGGTTATAGCATCTGTCACAGTGGTTTCTCCGGTCTCCCTGCTGTCCTGGTACCTGTAGTGTCCTGCCTGAAAGTTCTCCTGCTGTGATCCCCCTCTGGTCCTCGTGAGTACCCCTTTTTTGGGGTCAGCTTCTATTCTTTGGTATCCGTTACCCAGCCTTGGGATTATCCTTAGTTTGGGGCCATCCTCTGCTGTTCCTAAGAGGTGCCCTGGGTCTTCGCCCCTTGCAGTTCCCTTGTTTGGTGTCGTTCCCTCGTCACCTTATTTTGTGTCTTTCATTTGGTGTGCCTTTTTGTGTGGTGTATTATCTGTGTATGCAACTCGGTCGCTGGTGGTTAAGCGACTAGGTCGCTGGCGCTTAGCAGCGTAGCCAGGTTGGCAAGTTGCCTTTTTGTTTAAATACCAGTTAGGTCCCATAGCTAGATCTCCTTTTGGCTGTACCCTTAGGAGGTCCCGGTTCCTTGTACCATCATAACTCCTGGCTGCACCGGAGCCAGGGCGGGCTTAACTCGCCCTTCCAAACGTGGCGGCTACAGGCGAAGCCTAGCTCCTGCAGGAACCGGTTACCTGGCTTTGGGGGTCAACAGAGGTAGAGTAGGGTCTCGCTGTGGCTGTCCTAAACAGCAGTCACGGCTACGGGTTAACTCCCAAAACCATAACAGGTAGGAGCAGATAGGAACTGGGGAAGGGTGGAGAGTTTGTGGGCTAAAAACTGTCACAGCTCAAAGTGAAAGTAAAAACTTCACTAGCTCAAAGTGAAAGTAAAAAACGTCACAGCTCAAAGTGAAAGTAAAAACTGTCACAGCTCAAAGTGAAAGTACATTGCACAAGCCATCATTTTGACCAAACTTTAGATTACGTTATCATTTTGTAGTGTTGTTTAGGATCTAAGGTTTGATCATGATGAGTACTGAGTTTACAGACCGCATCTCCCCTTGAGCAGGCCGTTGCTATACTGCGCTGCATCCCGCTGCTGTCTGACCTTGTAGCTGGACGCATCTTTGCAAATCTTTGCAAATCTGAACAAATCATCTCTGAACGCGCCATGCGGATGCCACATCTCATCTTCACTCGGAGACAAACTACCTCTGCAATGCCAGGGACTTCTTCGGGGGGTGAATTTACATAAATTACATATTTCCACCTGACTGATGAAAGATTCATGAGCCCCGGGCAGGACTGTGATTCTCCTGACTGACTGCGTTCCCGAGCAAACATTTTATTTATTCTGTCGCTCAAATCAAAACATTTGTGCGGATCTAAATATTCTCCAGCTTCCTCCTGTCTCTCAGCGCTGAGCGAGGAATCCAAACCTAAAATCAAGCTGTCAGACGCTCGTTCCCCCGGCTGCAAATCACTTCATCAGGCTAAAAGCTGGTGGGCGGCGGACTCTCTGCGTCTGGCGGGGCCTACACACGCCTAGAAGAGGGATGACACATTCACCATTATGTGCGCTAGGACTGATGCCTGTCATTGGTTACAGCCATAGGAAAGACTATGCTTTTGTAGCAGTATCAGATACAGGGGGGTTATTCAAACCTGATCACTGGGCTGAGAATTTGTAGGCTGGGTGATAATTGAATGACTGTGTATGGTTGGTAGTACGCAGGTGCATGGCCATCTTGAGATCAAATGCAGGGTCTTTTTTATAAGCTGGCCGTACACAAGGTGATTAATATGAAGCCAGCATTTGGGGGTGGTAGCTGCCCATTTTCTGGGAGTGTCAGGGAAGGCACAGGAGTGCCCAGCTGTTTTCAGGGAAGTCATGTGACGTCAGCTCCAGCCCCGATTAGTCTGTTACCGAGTAAGTCCCGGGCTATGCACAGACTCATACCTCCCAACTGTCACGATTACAGCGGGACAGTCCCGATTTTCGGGTCCTGTCCCGCTGTCCCACCCACGGCAGGCATTGTCCTACTGCGGGGGGTGGCAGTTGGGAGACCCCCCAATCTAATAGAATAGACGCTGTGCGCATGCGCACAGCGTCTATTCTCGTATGAAAATGAGGTTGTGACTAATTAGCATAAGCCACACCCTCATTTGCATACACCCCACCCCCTTTTCGGGCGCACGAGTGTCCCTATTTCCCCAACACAGAAGTTGGGAGGTATGCAGACTGCACACACTGGGGAATCATTACATGGTGAGCGGCTGTTATCTGGGAGTGTCAGGTAATACGCAGGCGTGGCCAGGTGTGTGAGGGGAAGTCATGTGATGCCAGCTCCACCCCCGATCAGCCTGATTCTATCACAGCTGCTGAGTAAGTCCTGGGCTACGCACACACTGCGCACACTGGGGAATCATTACATTATCTGGGAGTGTCGGCGAATACGCAGGCGTGGCCAGGTATATGAGGGGAAGTCATGTGACGTCAGCTCCGCCCCCGATCAGCCTGATTCTATCACAGCCGCTGAGTAAGTCCTGGGCTACGCACACACTGCACACACTGGGGAATCATTACATGCTGAGCGGCTGTTATCTGGGAGTGTCAGGTAATACGCAGGCGTGGCCAGGTGTGTGAGGGGAAGTCATGTGATGCCAGCTCCACCCCCGATCAGCCTGATTCTATCACAGCCGCTGAGTAAGTCCTGGGCTACGCACAGACTGCACACACTGGGGAATCATTACATGGTGAGCGGCTTGCAAATGGATTTGCAACTAATCACCGATCCAACTCATTTTCGCAAGCCTTGAACATTAATTCGCAGGCCTGCACGGGTCAGGAATTTACTGTCTGGGTGGTGTCTACCTGATCAAATGCTAACAAGAGGCATCTATCTCCTACGGGAGCCTCCTGATGCATTTGAATGTTAAGGACATAGAAATGCACAGCAGCTTCCTTGCAAACATGAATCAGGACAGTTTTGTAGTGTGCAGAGAGGCTTGGGAGTGGCCTCTGAGCTTCTTCTCTCTCCTTTGTCATTACATGACCTGCTGCGTCTGTGACTATGACGTGCCACCAAACCTGCCTGTCCACCAGAGATCAATTTATGCGAAACATCATAAATCATTGCTGCATTCTCTATATAGGTAGAAAAACTCTGTGATGTGGGATTGCTGCTTTAAATTAGCACAAATCCCGTCAGCGTCACTTTTACCGGGAAAGGCCCATTTTACTGTGGCTCATTAAACGAGAGCATGGCCAAGGGGAGATTAGGGGAATGGGTGGGTGGTTCGGTCAGAATGGTCAAGAAATTTGGAGCTTGCCAACCATTTTTTGGTTCCATAAATTTTTTCCATTATTTATATCTATATATTCTTCTTGACAGGTACACAATGTTACTCTTGCTCTGGATCTACTCATGGATGGAAGGGTCTTAGAAAATTCAGTGGATCCAACAGGTCAGTATTGGTACCGCAAATAACACACTTACCTGCTAAGCCAAGGTATATTGTCGGTGTTAAGATTTGGGAAGATCCATCTAAAATGACTTGTGGACAATAATGCAGAAACTAGAATTGATTTATTCTATTGGGAAGTACAACAAGGGTCTTGTGGACGTCAATCAGAGGGAACAATATCATGTGTGTTGAGTACTAAAAAGATAAGTTATAAGTTAACTGACATGTTATGCTTTGCCGTTCTATTTTTCCTATATTTGAATTATTTTATCCACCGTCTATGTGGGATGGTATCATTACCCCAGTGGTTGAAATCCCAACTGTAAAAATGCTCTTAGGATCTTATTCAGGTCCAGAGAAACCTGCCTAAGCCCCCCCCAATATCCGCCGAGCAATGAAAATACGATTAAAAAAAGATATTTCCATATGGAACGTCTGGTGAAATGTTACACTGAATTAAATAGTTGTTTTCATCTGTACTTTTTCCCTTTGTCCTTATCTCCAGAGATTGTGAACAGAGATTTAAAATCCACCCTGCGAGTTCTGTACAGCTTGTTCCTCAAACACGACAAATCCTGAACTGCTCCCGATGAAGGATGTCACTGCGGATGACGGCGCCACTTACAGTGTTCTATGAATATGTTATATCTGTAAATATCTGCATAAACAATGGCTTCTGATGTCATATTTTATGTTCTCTCAACTCTGATGTCATCGTCTCAGTGTTAATTAGGCAAACTTGGGCATTATGAGAGACTACTAATTAGCCCGTCAATATGACGCAACAACATAACAGTAATTTCAGCACCGGCGGCTGTACGCACCCAACCCCCCCACCCGAGCGGAGCAACACTTGCATTGCCCCATTGGGCGACATCTAGTGAATTCCCCCCATAGAGGTGAGGAGAAGCTTTAGGCTAATGATCATCTGATGAATATACTGGGAGTTTATTGCTCCTGTGTATACAACATTGTAACAGGACGGAACACGAGTATACAATTTGTTTTGTTGCTAATACAAGTTGGAACCACAGCTGTGCGGCGATAAGTCTCCCAGCATGCCGCGTTACCCAGCAAATACGTCTGCTTCACTCCAACTGCGCCCTGTGATAGAACAGTGCTACAGATGAGCTTAGTGATAAGTGTCCGGACATCAACCGTCGCGGGAGCTACAGTGCATAAAACTTTTAGTTATACCGTATCCTGCGCCGATTTTCCATGTTTGGTTCCGTGAATATGTTTTCAAATAACTTTTTGTCAAAAACAGACAGACGTCATAGCTACGTAGAGCCCCTTATGTGCGCGTGACGTAATGCTATAGTATATCAATGTATAGCACACTGGGCAGCTGCCCAAGGACCCACATTTCTTGGGGCCTCCAAGCCTGGGCAGGTGGTGGTCACACAATCATAACAGCCAGGCAGTATTTTCTACTCTCTTCCCAGCCTGCAGCCAGACAGTGACTAGCTGTCAGCATGCTGATGCTGATTGGTGCATGGCTAGGGCTATCCAGCAATCATAGTGCAGCATTCTCTACCCGCCTCCCAGCCTGTAGCCAGACAGTGACTGGCTGTCAGCATGCTGATTGGTGGTTGGCTAGAGCTATCCAGCAATCAGAGTGCAGCATTCTCTACCCGCCTCTCAGCCTGTAGCCAGACAGTGACTGGCTGTCAGCATGCTGATTGGTGGATGGCTAGGGCTATCCAGCAATCATAGTGCAGCATTCTCTACCCGCCTCCCAGCCTGTAGCCAGACAGTGACTGGCTGTCAGCATGCTGATTGGTGGATGGCTAGCGCTATCCAGCAATCAGAGTGCAGCATTCTCTACCCGCCTCTCAGCCTGTAGCCAGACAGTGACTAGCTGTCAGCATGCTGATTGGTGGATGGCTAGGGGTATCCAACAATCAGAGTGCAGCATTCTCTACCCGCCTCTCAGCCTGTAGCCAGACAGTGACTGGCTGTCAGCATGCTGATTGGTGGATTGCTAGAGCTATCCAGCAATCAGAGTGCAGCATTCTCTACCCGCCTCCCAGCCTGTAGCCAGACAGTGACTAGCTGTCAGCATGCTGATTGGTGGATGGCTAGGGGTATCCAACAATCAGAGTGCAGCATTCTCTACCCGCCTCTCAGCCTGTAGCCAGACAGTGACTAGCTGTCAGCATGCTGATTGGTGGATGGCTAGAGCTATGCAGCAATCAGAGGGCAGCATTCTCTACCCGCCTCTCAGCCTGTAGCCAGACAGTGACTGGCTGTCAGCATGCTGATTGGTGGATTGCTAGAGCTATCCAGCAATCACAGTGCAGCATTCTCTACCCACCTCTCAGCCTGTAGCCAGACAGTGACTAGCTGTCAGCATGCTGATTGGTGGATGGCTAGAGCTATGCAGCAATCAGAGTGCAGCATTCTCTACCCGCCTCCCAGACTGCACCCTGACAGTGACTGGCTGTCAGCATGCTGATTGGTGGATGGCTAGAGCTATCCAGCAATCAGAGTGCAGCATTCTCTACCCGCCTCCCAGCCTGCACCCTGACAGTGCCTGGCTGTCAGCATGCTGATTGGTGGATGGCTAGAGCTATGTAGCAATCAGAGTGCAGCATTCTCTCCCCGCCTCTCAGCCTGTAGCCAGACAGTGACTAGCTGTCAGAATGCTGATTGGTGGATGGCTAGAGCAATCCACCAATCAGAGTGCAGCATTCTCTCCCCGCCTCTCAGCCTGTAGCCAGACAGTGACAAGCTGTCAGAATGCTGATTAAATACACAATCACTAAGTCGACCATCAAAAGCGATCCATTCGCAATTCACTCGCGGACTTGCACCCGGCGGGTTCTCTTTCTGTCTGGGTGGCGGCTATCTGCTCGCACTCATCTGCAAATTAGCAATTGTGCAATCAGGACTGAATCGTACCCAATGGTACAGGTAGATTGTCCCGCAGCAGCTATGGTAATTAGCAATGACACTGTCCCTATTGTTCTTCATTCGTAAAATGTCTCCTTGTGATTCCTCCACAGACGCTGATAATCGGAGCAGCGAGGTTAAGTTACCCCAACCCGAGACATTAGGAATTCTGCAGCACCTGACAGTACAAATCACGTTAATGCGGCATAATCTGGTAGGGGGCATTCAGTCTGCGGACTGCTCGGAACAATCAACTTTACATTCACGGTTCACAAAACGCAGACAAAAGACAGTCCTATGTCTCCGCCGGGGGGATATTTTTACGTGTTGAGGGAATATAAATAGACCAGTGACATTTACATGTTGAACACTGTACACGCCAAAGTGGGCTACGTCCCCATCTGGTATTCATTCCGTTAGAATTCAGTTTCACAAAACAGACGTCTTCTATTTGTTTGGCTGGTAACAGAAACTCTTCTCTTCCTAAAACATTTATGTGCTGAGCTGCTTCACCTCCGGTACCATCGGGGGCGTTATGTATAAACCCATTCCTTATTTCTTCATGTCCATTCTAAATATTGAAAACCGCCCTCGGGTGCGGCGCCCGGGTAAGAGTCCAGCTGTCCTTTTCTGGTGCACACCCCAGGGAGACATTTTGGGGCCTATTTATCATTCAGTAATTGCGGTGTATCCCCCTGAACACACCTGTTTCAGGGGATACCTGCGAATTAACTGTCACCCTAGTGCATGATGGGGGACAGTGAAAGATATCTGGGATCTTGTGCAGTCCCGTTGTTTCCGACAGAAACCGCGGCCCCTGTGTGGGATTGAGCAAGCGTGGCGGCGTTTGCCTCTGGCTACATTATGCTAATATAACGTTACGCTCAGTAGCGTTGCGGAGTGCTGATATAGATGTGAAATGATCGCATTAGCAATGACCGCTTGTTACACAACGCAGGGATGGGCTCCACTGTCACTGATGTGCTATTTTATATATCCTGACGGATGTTAGTTTAATGTGAATATTGGTTCCTGTGCACCTTATAGAGCTGGATCTAACCCACTAGGGGACATTTACTAAGATGCCCACAGCAACATCACATGTGAAGTAGAATACACATCTTAGTAAATTTCCCCCGTAGTGCTCCCCATGAGTAGGGTGAGAGGGTCAAGATGTCTGGCAAACTCTGGCTGACCTGGAACTATTACACAGGCCGCACCATCGTAGTTGCAGGAGCCACAGCATTAACAAATGGCTGCCTAGGAACTGTGCACGTAGCCATATGTAACCCTGGGTTTCCCCTGTCTTGTCTCTGCTTGTATTGCTGCCTGCCTGGCTGTTCCACCGATGATGGTTGCCTAGGCGCTGGGCTGCTTGGTGGGTATATTTGTCCTCTGCCTGTATTGTTACCTACCTGGCTGCTGCACCAGTGGCCCGGCTGATGGCTGCCTAGGCGCTGTGCAGCTCGGCGGGTAGGTGTTCCCTGTGTGATAACTGTTCTGTCTCTGCTTATAGTGTTACCTACCTGGCTGTTGCAGTGACCAGTGGCGCCGCTGATGGCTGCCTAGGCGCTGGGCTGCTTGGTGGGTATATTTGTCCTCTGCCTGTATTGTTACCTACCTGGCTGCTGCACCAGTGGCGCCGCTGATGGCTGCCTAGGCGCTGTGCAGCTCGGCGGGTAGGTGTTCCCTGTGTGATAACTGTTCTGTCTCTGCTTATAGTGTTACCTACCTGGCTGTTGCAGTGACCAGTGGAGCCGCTGATGGCTGGCTAGGCGCTGTCCAGTCCCGCCTGGAGCAGCTGGGTATCTCTTAGTTGCCCCGGCAAACCATATTTTTGTTACGGAGCCTTCGATTTAAAATTTTTTTTAAAAATCCTGTGTATCGCCATAGTAACAGGCCTATTGATAAATTGATTGATTGTTTTGGTCTGGATGTTGCAGTGGTGGCAGGGCCTGGTATACATACCTCCCAACTGTCACGATTTTAGAGGGACAGTCCCGATTTTCGGGTCCTGTCCCGCTGTCCCACCCGCGGCAGGCATTGTCCCGCTGCGGGGGGTGGCAGTTGGGAGACCCCCAATCTAGTAGAATAGACGCTGTGCGCATGCGCACAGCGTCTATTCTCGTATGAAAATGAGGTTGCGGCTAATTAGCATAAGCCGCACCCTCATTTGCATACACCCGCCCCCTTTTCGGGCACTGCGCGAGTGTCCCTATTTCTTCAGGTCAAAAGTTGGGAGGTATGGGTATAGAGGAGCAAAACTTCCCAGGCAGGTTACAAACAAACCATGCGTAAGCTGACTGGCGGCGCAACGGCAGCGGAGGCGTACGTCTCTTTACAATGTTATATTCCTGCGGGCAGTAGCTGCTATTTGTGAAAGATGGTAGTGATATTTCTTAATTTGAAAGACAAACACATCTTTTAATGATTTCCATGTATTTACGTACTTCCAAGCTGACACTCAGCCAAGAGAGCTTGTTTTATTGACCTTGTGCTATATTGCTTTGTTGTCTATACGAGAAGCTATACCGTACAGTTCACTTCCTGTCTGCAAAGTACATTTGAACCAAATGGTTTGGAAGTTGATCCCGCGCAGGGTGCACGTGGTATTACTGCTTGGAAGCGGTGCGTGAGTTTTGGCTGAACACAGCGAAATAAAATTTAAAAAAAAAAAAAAAAACGAGCGAGGTCTTTTCTTTGGCAGGATTAATAATGGAGTCCAGAGCTTCTGGCACATAAATCTAATATTACTTCAGAACTTGAAAAATCAGTTCTAAAACTTGAGACTTTTACAGCCCTGTTAAAAACTATCACGTTACGTCTCTTGGAAAACACCCGGGATCGCTCCACTCCAAATCTATTAAAAGTGAAGGCAGTTTCTGAATGTGATTATGTTTTTGTGGTTTGTGCCATTGGAGTTACTCGAGTTCTCGCTGTGTTTTTTTGGAGTCGGGTGGACGCTACATAGACCCTGACGGCATTAACTCTGTTGCAGGCAGACAGAAACTATAGTGACATCCTTAACCCCTTCGAGTGCCAGCATCTCTTTGAGAGATGTGCAAAATATCAGCTAAAAATACCAGCGTCGCTCACATTTGGTATATAAATTCAAATAAAAAATGTTTTGTAAAAAAAACCCACGATATTTCCTATATAATGTAACATTACAGGTCATTAGGATGAATAAAAATATTTGCTTGGCAATTTTCACACCTATTTTGTCAATAATGGCTCCGGTCCTCCCGGTATGAGAGGGGTGGGGCCTAATAATGCATTGTGCCCATCTCCGCCTTTTATTAAGAGATGCTGCATCTCTCCACATCAGACGCCCACCCATTTTTTTGAGAGTTACCGGCAAATATTAGGTATCCCCGGAATGTATTAACCATCGATGGTAACCTCATTGGTTAGCCTCGATGGTATTAAAAAAAAGAAAAAACACTCAATGGTTTCAAGAGTTGATGGTCATCCCTAATTTATAGCTTAATAAACTGCTGGCCAATCAGTGCACGGGGATGGGATTTGGAGGTGGAGCTAGGCTTCTTAACAGGCATTAACTTACCATCGATGGCATAACTATCTGGCACTAACCGTCGAGGGTTTGCAAACACCAACGGTCGATGGCTATACCTATTTCAAATAATTGAATCACACTGGCACCACCCCCCTGGCACCACAGCTTATGCCATGAGAGAGTGGAGCTCAACTTGTGGTCTGTGGGATGAGTTTCTGTCTGTGCCACTGTCCTTCCTGGCCAGCGCCCGCTGTCCATGTCCGTACTGGGAACATGAACTCCACATGTCTGCCCATGCTATGCCACTGTTTACAACACAACCGTGCTGCCCAACATTAGCAATCCTGAGAATAGGGGCACAGATAAATGGCGGCAGCGCGGACGGAGTGTGACCTACATCCTAGTGGGCAAGGGCACACCGACAGACTGCTCACACTGCATTCCTGTTCTGGGGAGAGCACATGACTAATGTCTGATAAAACATGGCCGACATCCGCAGACATGGGGCCCAGCGCAGCAAACAAGTCTAAGAATGAGAATAACACCAGTTGTTTTATGAGTCATGGGAGGGAATGTTTCACTTGGCGTCTATGTGGAGATAGGAATACTCCGCACTGAACCTCACAGCATCCTGTGGCTAACCAGCGTCGTGTCAGCGCTCCAACACAAACCCAATGAAACACTGTAATCCTAGGTGCAGAGCTTTCAAACGCAGCCAATCTGTTGCCAGTTAGGCACTTGCTGCTGGAGCCGCCACACCCAGGGCTGTTTCGCTGGAAGGATGTGATACTGACCAGTGAGCCAATGTACACACGAGCTGGGAAATGTATTATTCCGCACCGCGTTCCAGTCTATCAGGGATTTTCCGCTTTTATATTTCAGGGTATTTTTTATTTTTTTATATATATATATATATATATATATATATATATATATATATATATATATATATATATATATATATATACTAATAATGAGCAGATGGAAAACAACTAAGACTGGACCAGTGGATCAAGGGGGCCGATTCAGAATTTGTGGTGATTTGGGTGGCGGGGTGGGAGTGCGTCCGGCGGGGGCTGCATTTACCTGTTCACTAGTCAGTGAATATACGCAGCCTAGTCAGCAGTTCTGAATTACCCCTAAGAACAGTGTCTCTTATTTTAGAAGGGGGGGGTTGTAGGGTGGTGGAGATTGTGTCGTAGAGACCCAGGGCCTGATTCAGAATAGATTGCAAGGTTTCTATTTTTTGGAGCCCAGCGATCAGGTATACTCCGCCCAGCCAAAGCGAAATTCCGCCCCATGCAAGCCAGCAAATTCATCCACAAACTGATCACCATCGAATGAGTTTCCTAGGGTGTGCAGTGTGTGCATCGGGCTGATCGGGGGCGGAGCTGACATCACATGACTTCCCCTCACAAACCTGGCCATGCCCCTCACCATGTAATGATTCCCCAGTGTGTGCAGTCTGTGTGTAGCCCAGGACTTAATCAGCGGCTGTGATAGAACCAGGCTGATCATGGGCGGAGCTGATGTCACATGACTTCCCCTCACACACCTGGCCACACCCCTCACCATGTAATGATTCCCCATTGTGTGCAGTCTGTGTGTAGCCCAGGATTTACTCAGCGGCTGTGATAGAATCAGGCTGATCAGGGGCGGAGCTGATGTCACATGACTTCCCCTCACACACCTGGCCACGCCTGCGTATTCCCTACCAGAAACCGTTTGGTTACCACCCCCAAACGCTGGTTTTTTGTCAATCACCTTGTGTACGGCCAGCAATCAAAAATGTAGCAGGATTTTATAGCAGGGCGGCCTTGTGCATGTGTGCTATGGGCTGCACACATGTACAGACTATCGATAATGGCCCAGCTTGCAAATTCCCAGTCGTGCGATCAGGTCTAAATTAGCTCACAGTAACATGAACAAGCCAGTATCCAGGTGATGGGTGGACACTCAGTCTGCAATGTACGGAAGGCGCTTGATTTATCGTAGCGCTCAGCTGCAAATACAAGATTATGTGACAATGGATGAGAGAGCTGTTAGGGGGATTGGGGAAGCATACCTCCCAACAGTCCCAATTTTAGCGGGACAGTCCCGATAATCAGGGCCTGTCCCGCTGTCCCACCCGCGGGCGGCAGTGTCCCGCGGTGTGGGGGGGCTGTTGGGAGTCCCCCCTGTCAGCTGCTAAGCAGCGGGGAATAAACGCTGTGCAAAATGGGTGCGTGGCCTCGCGGGAGAGCCGCGAGTATAGGCCACGCCCCCGAATTAGGCCCCCCCCCCCGAAAATTTCTGAGCGCCTACGGCGCGCAGGAGCAGCGTCCCGCCTGCTGGATTCGCTAAGTTGGGAGGTATGGGGATGGGTTTCTATAATATATAAATGAAGAATCAGTTGATTAGTCTTTGTTTCCAAGGCCTGCTGCTGAACTACAAGTTTCAGCATTCTGTGAGGAATCTGCAGACTTTCCTGCTACTTTCCCCTACTCCATAGCTGCCTACCCTCCTGTATGCTGAGACTCCCTGACATAGCAGCAATCTCCCTCTCTTACTCATTAGTCTAGCGATCTCCATCATGTCCCCTAGCCCACATTACACTGGGGGGGGGGGGGGGGGGGGAAAGGAATGAGAGACAGATTACATTAAATCATCAGCACCATTTCCCAACACTTTAGTGGTATATTATCTCTTACTAACTGCTTTGGGGCTCATCTACATTTGGATATAAGTCATTTTAAAAGATTCCTCTCAGATGTAGCAGCAGGGCCGAAACTAGGTGTTTCGGCGCCCGGGTCGGCAGTCATTTGGACGCCCCCCACAAAAAAAAAAAATCACTGCCTTGGGGTCAGGCAGCGGGGGTCCGGGGACTGGAGAAGGTTAACTCCGGCTCCTAGCGCTGCCGGGCGGTGGGCGGGAGGCAGATTTTGAAAAGACTTGCCGGACGCTGATTGGCTGAATTCAGCCAATCAGCGTCAGGCAAGTCTTTTCAAAATCATCAGCGCTTCCCGCCGCCAGGCAAATAGCGAGCGGCTGTGTATGTGAAAGCTGGCGCTACACCAGTCCCTAGACCCCCGCTGCCAACATACCTGTGTGTAGCGTCCAGGGGTCCAGGGACTGGTGTAGCGGCAGCCTTCACTCACTCCGTCTCCTAGCGCTAGCTGCCTGGCGGCGGGAAGCGCTGATGGCTTTGAAAAGACTTGCCGGACGCTGATTGGCTGAATTCAGCCAATCAGCGTCCGGCAAGTCTTTTCAAAACCTGCCTCCCACCCACCGTCCAGCAGCGCTAGGGGCCGGAGTTAACCCACCAGTCCCCGGGACCCCGCTAGGACCTGGCATTAACCCACCAGTCCCCGGACCCCCGCTGCTCATCCCAGGGACCACGCTGCCGGGACACAAACTAGCGCCCCCACCCTCCAGCGCCCGGTGCGCGTGACCCCCTAGCCCCCCCTAGTTACGGCCCTGGTAGCAGTACACACCCCACACATCTACTTGCCACGTTCACAATCTCTTTCCACAATCTCTCCATATATGGAACTAGACACACCCTCTGGTTGGAGCATGACACACCCCCTCAATGGGGCACTTTGCAAAATTCTACTACCAATTATAATCTCCCTGAAACTAAGTATGCCTTACTCGCAGTGAATACGTTTATAACAACTGTTCTCACCCATATCGCATCCTCTGCTGCCGCCACACGTAAAGGTGTCCAGTACTTTATATAATGCTATGGCTGTGTACCACTAGAACTAATAAGTAATCTTCTGCGCTAGACAATTTCATCTCCTACAATACAGCAGATTGTAGTAATACCAAAATCCAATAAAACGGCCGTGTACAGTTCCGCCGTCCCTTTTGCAGACTCAGAAATACGGTAATCTGGTTTTCGTGATAGAACACAGAACAACATACTCTGTGTGAGACGCGGACCATAATTCCTGCTCCTGTCAAATCTTTCAGCTGCTTGTACAACAACTAAAATATAATTGTGTTTTTCCCAAAGGGAAACTCGGGAGGATTCTGGGATTACAGAGAACTGTAAGGTAAACACTGTCATTTCCCACCCCATAAGAGACAGACAAATACAGTGTATTAGAGCAGAGCGGAGAGAAGATCACTCTGGCTGCCGGCTCTGGTATAGAAATTATTTTGCTGAAAAACGATGGAGTTGATATATCAAAGCCTAAAGCGGAGAGGGGAAAAGTATCAGCCAATCAGCGCCTAACTGCTGTGTCACAGGCTGAGTTTAAAAAATGACAGTTAGGGCCTGAAAAGCTGGTACTTTTTCTTGTATGTACCAGTGTATATAACAGTGAGTACAGCTGTACCTTTTTATCTTCAATAAAACCCCTCCATTAGTTAGTAAATGGGCTGTTTGTAATTGTAATGCATCTGCTGGTATGCACAGAGACCAGTCGCATACTGGCAGCCAATCAGAGCGGCGGCCGGTACACAAGCTCTGATTGGCTCACCGGCCAGTATCTCCGGGCTGCAGCTCAGCGGAAGAGGAGATGGGGGAGCAGGAGCCGAGTTACGGGTAGTTAAGTGAGGGGGGTGCCCGGACTGGAAATGAGTTCCGGCCCCAGAATTCCTGATGGCAACCCTGACAGAGACTGCAATATAATCCAGCCTGTACACACATATTAGACCAGCAGTGAAATACTGCAACATACTGTAAAGTCCCAAACTGCCTGGCATTAAGGAAAATGCCAAATTATGGCTGAAATTGGGACAGTGGTGAACAAGTGTACACAGCCGTAGTTACACCTCATTTAGAATACCAGCCCTCAACGCTGAAGTCTTAAGGTGGGGCCCACCACAAGAGTAGATGTGACCACAGGCATATTTAATTAGCCACAGGTGTTTTTTTGTGTGTAATGGCTAATTACCGCATGGTATTAGAAAGGCTATTTAAAACTATTCCCAGCGCCCAAAAAAAAAAAAAGCGTTAATTCTGCATAAACTACGGAATCAATGGGTTTCCCCTTCGTGTTAACCCCCAACGGTACTTTTATTACTTGACTTTTCTTTGCAAATCACAAAGCTGCAAGGCCCGGTAATTAGCCATGGGGTAAACCACTCATGGGGCAGGGGGCATGGTGTAAACCACTAGTGGGGAGGGGGGGGGGTGGTAAGGCACACCGCATTTGCAACTTGGAAAACCTGGAGGGTAAATACAAAAAAACAATAGGCAAATGTTCTGGAGTAATGGGCACAAAGTGAAAACATTACAAAGGCCAGTAGATGCTTATTACCTACGCGTTTCGCATTTGAAAAACCAGACTTTATTTTTGCAATTCTATGACCCATTTTCTCTGCGTAGAAGTCTGTATGGTTTCCACATCTTATTGTTTCCCAGCATTCCATCTCTGCCTCCGTAGCCTCTCCGTGTCGCCGTTAGTGTTAGCGCTTCTGGAATGCGCTGCACTGTATAGTACGCCACTTTGTATGTGTCTTTTGTCTCCCACGCTATAATTGTATGAACATAAGGGGAATACGATGACTGTTGTCATTCCTGCATTAGTCCATTATAAAAACGCATTTAATCTTCCTTTTGAAAGAGTGGCAGCAAGGTGCGCAGCGTGGCGGTGAACGCGCCGGAGCCTAGATGCTTTTCTTTGTATAAACAGACCGAGGAAAAGTGAACAGTGATTTAAGTGGAGATGATGTTACCATGGTGACGGAGCCGTTTCCTGTTAAAGATTACGAGCTTCAAGCCGTGGCATTGTCAGTTTTGAATGTGATTCTACTTAAGGAGAGGCTGAGATGCTGGGACTGATCCCTGGCAATACACTCAGCCCATTGATCTGTCCTATCTGATTCCGCCTGGTAACCCTTTCTGTGTTACCCACTTGCTATGTGCACATACAGTAATAGGACTTCTTGTATACAGATAGGAGCAAATCTACTTACTGTATAGGGTAGATTATACATCCAGGGGACTTTTCACTTGTGGCATAGAAATAGTGCAGGTCTTCAGAAACATGGAGCCTGCCACGCATAGTTGTCTACCCTCCTGCATCCTGCTGGAGACTCCCTGACACAGCAGCCATCTCCCACTCTCCCTCATTAGTCTAGCAATCTCCCCAGTAGCGCACGCAGGGGGGGGTTTCTGAGTACCCAGAAACCCCCCCAGGAGTCTAGTCTGAAAGCTGAGGGTCCCCTCTTTCCATGGGTACAAGAATTTTAAAAATCGGCCCTTGGGAACCGGAGATATCTGACTTCAAAGCAGTGGTCCCCATCCAAGACTGTTAATTGCTCTTCCCAGTCAGATATTTCAGGTTCTGTCTGACATAGAGTTTTTCTGAGGGTATATTCCAAAAGCTGGGACTCTCCCCCTTTGATGGACACTAGTAGCTTGTCTCTACTGTTCCCAAAATCAAAGATATCAGCCTTCCAGCAGCTGGTTACTGCTCCAGCTCCACACACCTGGTATGTAGTTTTATATACTGGTTGGCAGATTGCTCTGCCTCCTGAACTCTGATCCCCTAGTCCCCAATACCATTTGATAGGTGGGATTCTCTAGTTTTTAATTCCATTAAAATCTAAGAAATCTATTTCTGGGAACTGGAGATATCTGTAGTCAAGCAAGCTGTCCTCCCACCAGAAAATTATGAATAATAAGACCACTCCACTATACACCCCATCTCTGCATATTAAACACCTCTACCACCCTGGAAGTTATGTATCAGGGCCCCTTCATTCAGCCCAATGCCCCCTTCTCCCACCCCATCTCCCACCATCTGTGCAGTAAAGGGGTAATTAGTGGAAATTACTGATCCAGGCCCTGCATGCTGAGCAGTTGATATAATACTCCCTACCACCCGTGGGACATCAAAGCTTCCCTCACCCCTACCGCTGGAGGATCGGTAAGTGCCCCAATACATTGCTATGCCCAGGGGTCTACACTGCTGTTGATGCCTTTGTATGTATATATATAATACTAGGTGATTCATCGCACCCTATGGGCGCTCTTCACACCGTCGTAAGGGGCTGCGCCCCCTTAATTTGTGAACATTTGCATATGAGAAAGATGGTTAGAATTGTATGAAATATGCCTGTATTGCAACTTGAGTTATAGGTGAAATGTGTTAAATAGAGAGCATATGATGTGGAAGGGGGTGTGTACTGTTTTGTTTAATTAAAAAGCGGTTACAGAGTAAGATGTACATTGATAGTGTGGATGGTACAGTGACATTTGTGGGTGTGGGGGGGCTGTGTGTGCATGTTGTTTAGGTGTGTGTGCAATAGTATAGTAGGGTGTTTCTGAGTCAGCGGCTCCCCACTGGCGGAGGTCACGACACAGGAAAACAGGAGGCTGGGTAGTGATAGGGGTGTGTGGGCATAAGGGGGACTAAAGAGGAGGGTGGGAGATACTGTGCAGCTTCTGCCAGTGGTGAGGGTCCAGGGTGGCAGTACAGGAGCACAGGATGGTGGCCCTTAGTCAGTGTCTCCTCCTACTGGGTGGGAGTTCGGATGCATGAGAGCAGGAGGCTGGGCTATGAGGCATGATAGGGGCATGTGGGCAAAACAGCGTCAGCGACTCCCCAGTGGTGGAAGTTACGGTTCAGGAGAGCAGGACGCTGGGTAGTGATAGGGGTGTGTGAGTATACGGGGGACTAAAGAGGGGCTTAGGGGTGCTGTGAATTGCGGGAGGGGCGCGGGGGGTGCCGTGAATCAAGGGAGGGGGGCGCAGGTGTCGGCGAATCGCGGGAGAGGGCGGGGGTCCGCAAAGCGTGGGAGGGGGCGTGAATTGCGCGAGGGGGGGTTGCGAATCGCGGGAGGGGGGGTGCGCGGGGGGTCCGTGAATTGCGGGAGGGGGGGGGGCACGGGGCACGATGAATCACCTAGTTGGTTATATATTCTTGTAGAAGGATGGTAGGATGTTGCTGTCATTCAGAATGCACTTACATAAACAGTAATAGTAGCAGTTTTACTGTAGGTGTTTTAAGTCAGACCTTAAAACACCTACAGTAAAACAGAACAGGTGTTATATAGTATACAAAGAAGTGGTGGATGATGTGTAGGTTGACGTGCACATAGTTCATAGTTGTCACTGGAAAAAAATTGCTACAAGAAAAAATCAACACAGAAAGTTCAACACATGTAAATGTTGACATAAGTGTGGCACTTCATCGGTGTCCATGTCAACACATGAGAATGAATATGAAAACATTCAAAAAGAAAAATAAATCTTCAAAAACTCATGTCAACCTTTTTCATTGTCGACCATAGCCGTGCCAGTGTTTTGCATGTGCCATTTAATCCTGGGGTTGCCGTGAATCGCGTGCGGGGGTGGGGGGGGAGGGAGGAGGTGAGGGGTGTCCGCGAATCACGGGAGGAGGGGTCGTGGGTGGATGCCGTGAATTGCGGGAGGGGGGGTCGCGGGGGGGGGGGGGGGTGTGGGTGCCGCGAATTGTGGGAGGGGGGGCGCAGTGAATCGCGAGAGGGTGGTTCGCGGGGGCGGGGGTTGCCGCAATGACAGGAGGGGGGGTCAGGGGTGGGGAATCGCGGTAGGGGGGGTCGTGGGGGTTGGCGCAAATCGTGGGAGGGGGGGTCGTGGTGTGCTGCGAATCGCAGGAGGGGGGTGTCACGGGGTGGGGCCGCAAATCGCGGGAGTCACCGGGGGTGCCGCGATTTGCGGGGGGTGTGCTGCAAATCACGGGAGGGGGGTCGCGGGGGGTGTCGCGAATTGCCACAAGAAAAAAATCAACACAGAAAGTTCAACACATGTAAATGTTGACATAAGTGTGGCACTTCATCGGTGTCCATGTCGACACATGAGAATGAATATGAAAACATTCCAAAAAAGAAAAATAAATCTTCAAAAACTCATGTCAACCTTTTTCATTGTCGACCATAGCCATGCCAGTGTTTTGCATGTGCCATTTAGTCATGGGGTTGCCGTGAATCGCCCGCGGGGGTGGGGGGGGAGGGAGGAGGTGAGGGGTGTCCGCGAATCACGGGAGGAGAGGTCGTGGGTGGATGCCGTGAATTGCGAGAGGTGGGTCGCTGGGGGGGGTGTGGGTGCCGCGAATTGTGGGGGGGGGGGCGGGGGGTTGCAGCGAATCGCGGGAGGGTGGGTCGCGGGGGGTTGCCGCAGTGACAGGAGGGGGGTCAGGGGTGGGGAATCGCGGTGGGGGACACCGTGAACCGCGAGAGGGGGGGCCCGGGGGGTTTGGCGCGAATCGCGGGAGGGGGGGTCGCGGGGTGCCGCGAATCGCACGGGGGGGTGTCACGGGGTGGGGCCGCGAATCGCAGGAGTCACCGGGGGTTGCCTGAATTGCGGGGGGTGTGCTGCAAATCGCGGGAGGTGGGTCGCGGGGGGTGCCGCGAATCGCCACAAGAAAAAATCAACACAGAAAGGTCAACACATGTAAATGTTGACATAAGTGTGGCTCTTCATTGGTGTCCATGTCGACACATGAGAATGAATATGAAAACATTGAAAAAGTGAAAAATAAATCTTGTCAAGCTTTTTCATTGTCGACCATAGCCATGTCAGTGTTTTGCACGTGCCATTTAATTGTGGGGATGCCGTGAATGGGGGGGGGAGGGAGGTGCATACCTCCCAACATGACCCTCTCCAGGAGGGACACATTGCTCTGTTTCTGGACTTTCTTCTTAATTTATGGATTACCATCACCTGTGCTTAAACACCTTTCTTATCAATTACCCTGTTTAAAACAGGTGATGACAATCATAAATTAAGATGGAAGTCCACAACCCAGCGTTACAGCTCCAGACACACTTTGAGTGACAGATGTAGCCAAATATATAAGAGATATATATATATGTATGTATATATGTATAGATATATATATATATATATATATAGATATATATATATAGATATATATATATCTATATATATATATATATATTTTTTTTTTAATTATTATTATTTATATACATTTGGTCTATCTATAATACTTTAACTGACCCGGCATATACTGGGTCACCTAAGTGTCCATCTCCGTGCTTTGCTCCGCCCCTCTGGAAACCCCCTACTGAAAATCCTGCGTTTGCCACTGCTCCCTCATGTCACCTAGCCCACATTACACTGTTACATCATAGTTACCTCCCCTCCTGCATTTGCAGGAGACTCCCGACATAGCAGCTATATCCCTCTCTCCCTCATTAGTCTAGCAATCTCCCTCATGTCACCTAGCCCACATTACACTGTTACATCATAGTTACCTCCCCTCCTAATTCTGCAGGAGACTCCCTGAAATAACCGCTAATTGCGGGAGGGGGGTTGTGGGGGTCCGTGAATCGCGGGAGGGGCGCGGGGGGGGGCCATGAATCAAGGGAGGGGGGAGCAGGGGGGTATGTGTGTGGGTGCGGGGGTCCGCGAATCGCGGGAGGGGGCGTGGGGGGTCATGAATCGTGGGAGGGGGGTCGTGGGGGGCCGCAATTTGCGGGAGGGGGGGTGCGGGGGTGCAGTGAATCGCGGGAGGGGGGTTGCAGTGAATTGCGGGAGGGGTGGGGCGTGAATCGTTGGAGGGGGTCTGCAAATCGTGGGAGGGGGCGGGGGAGGGGAGGTGTGAATTGCAGGGGGGGGGTGGCCCGGGAGGTGCAGTGGGGGTCCGTGAATCGTGGGAAGGGGTCCGCAAATCACGGGAGGGGGGCGCGGGGGGTGCCGCGGGGGGTGGGGGTGTGCCGCGAATCGCGGGAGGGTCAGCGAATCGCAGGGGGGGGCGCGAATCGCGGGAGGGGGGGTCGAGGTGGCCCACAAATCGCGGGAGGGGTTCCGCAGGGTGTACCATGAATCGCGGTAGGGGCGCGGGGGGTGTCGTGAATCGCGGAAGGGGGGGTGTGAATCGTGGGAGGGGGTCTGCAAATCGTGGGAGGGGGCGCGGGAGGGGGGGTGTGAATCGTGGGGGGGGGCGCGGGTGGTGCCGTGGGGGTCTGTGAATCGCGGGAAGGGGGCTGCAAATCGCGGGAGGGGGGGGCACGGGGGGCCGCAAATCGCGGGAGGGGGTCCGCAGGGGGTGCCGTAAATCTTCGGAGGGGGCTTGGGTCCGCAAATCGCGGGAGGGGGGTTGCCGTGAATCGCGAGAGGGGGGGTCGCGGGGGGTTCCGCGAATCGCGGGAGGGGGGGTCGCGGGAGGGGGGGTGGTGGCAGAGGGGGGGGGGAGTAATGGTGGATGGTGGCTGTGGAGTAATGGTGGACGTGTACTGTAGCCCTGGCTGGGCGGGGGGAGGTGATGTCAAGGGGGTGGGGTGAGTAGAACACTGGTCTTTTCCTTAGGGGGGCGGGTTTGTGTATAACGCTGGGCGGGAACGTTATACACATAGAACACTGGTCTTTTCCCTAGGGGGGGCGGGTTTGTGTATCCCGCTGGGCGGGAACGTTATATACACAGGGGATGAGTGACAGATCTGGCTAAATATATAAGAGATGCTGAATATATATTATTTATAAATATTTATTTGAATATCCATATACTACCAGTATTTTGCCAATAGTTTCTTCCCAGATCATTCCAAACTGTTGTGGAGGGGTAGGGATCGCCCTTATTCTACCCCCACCCCCTGGATCTGCCACTACCATTGTGGCCCCTGCCAACCTCACAGTATGAAGGAGGATTAACTAGTTTTAGAGTCTGGGACAGTAGATGACAGTGAGGAGCCAAAGGTCCCTTGAATCAGGTAATCAATTCCAAAATGTCCTTTGGCCGTTCAATAGTGTTTCCCATTATAAACATATACAGAGGGAAGCAGATCGAAACTTTATGGGGGTGGTGGGTAAGGAAGGAGGGAGTGCAATCTGTCAGCGTTCTAATTGGGCCTATGGTATAATGGGCGGTGCTATCATTAGCTAGAAATCCTCTGTAAGATAATTGTGACTAGTCTACCAACTAAGGCCCTTATTCTGGTTCACTTGCAAAAGGCAAACTCCTTCTCAAAAGGACAAAACCATGCTGCACTGCAGGGGGGTCCGATGAGAAGGTATTTGCCTTTGCGAGTGAACCAGAATAAGGGCCTAAATAGCTAAAACCGTTGTGTTGGAACTTGTTTTCATTTACGCGGTCTATCATTTAATCACAGTGTTATTACTGCAGATTTGTTTTATGTCTGGTTGCGATACAGCTACCCGCTAGATAATGTCATCCAAATCCTGCCCAGAGCCCTAAAGGAACCTTCTGTCTCTCTGGGTTTAAGTGTTTCAGTCAAGGATAAGATATGTGCTGCTGGCTCGGCTGCCAATAGTTATACAATGGGTATTTGTAATAGACACGGCTGCCCGGCAGACATTCAACTAGAAAGAAGACAATTGATGAATAGCAATCACTGGTAATGTAACAGTTCCCCATCTATCCGTGCATTAATGTCAATTACATATGTTGGCTGCAATCCTGCATGGGACACAGTCGGGTGTGCAAGACGGCATGATTCTGATACAAGTTGTGGGCAGGGACAGAGGGTCTAATTCAGCCCTGATCGCTGGGCTGCTACATTTTGAGGCCCTGCGATCAGGTGTACGCCGCCCCGCCAGAGTGAAATCCCGCAACGGGCAAGCTGGATCGGCGATTGGCTGCAAATCCAGTCACAAGCTGCTCCACATAGAATGATTTTCCCAGTGTGCGCAGTGGGTGCATAGGACTTACTCAGCGGCTGCGATAGAAACAGTCTGATCGGGGGCAGAGCTGATGTCACATGACTTCCCCTCACACACCTGGCCACGCCCCTCACCATGTAATGATTCCCCAGTGTGTGCAGTCTGTGCGTAGCCCAGAACTTACTCAGCGGCTGTGATAGAATCAAGCTGATCGGGGGCGGAGCTGATGTCACATGACTTCCCCTCACACACCTGGCCATGCCTGTGTATTCCCTGACACTCCCAGACAACAGACACTCACCATGTAATGATTTCCCAGTGTGTGCAGTCTGTGCGTAGCCCAGGACTTACCCAGCGGCTGCGATAGAAACAGTCTGATCGGGGGCGGAGCTGATGTCACATGGCTTCCCCTCACACACCTGGGCACGCCTGACACTCCCCAAGAAAATGTCTGGTTACCACCCCCAAACGCCAGCTTCCTGTCAATCATTGCGTACAGCCAGCAATAAATAGATTAGCAAGCTTTTATATCAGGATGGTCTCGTGCATGCGAACTACGGGCTGTATGCATGCGCAGACTATAGATAATCGCCCCGGCCTGTGAATTCATAATAGTGCGATCAGGTCTGAATTATCCTCAGAATCCCCTGAAAATAATGGGCTACATGACATATGAAATAACTGAATAAATGCTGCATGCATGTACAGCAGAGGGAGTGTCTGAGGGCGTGACCAACAGCTCTAGGAGCACTGGGCGTGGCAAAAATGAAGCCTCGCCCCTTTTCAGACCCGCATGGCTTCCGCCGTGCACAGAAGTCCCGCCCATTAAGTTTCACTTCTCGGGAGGTCCTTCTTTTTCTCCATAAAACCACTGATGTTCGTTCACTTAAATTCTTTTTGCAGTCACCGTCCTGGTTTTATGGTAGAAATCCGTCAAGTTCTTATGCTGTTGTTGTGATCTGGGGTAATCGTGGGGACGGCAGAGCCTTATGTATCACACAGAGACATTGCTTTACTCCCTTGGTGGGGAAGGTTGGCTGCAGTCTTCGTTTTGCCATCTGATCTAACACAAGAAGAAAGCAAAGTATTCCGGAGATGACTCACTTTAATTGACATGTCGGCACTTTCTTTCTGCAACGTTCACACCAATCTATTGCTGTATCAGGTGACGAGAGATCCTGCGTGTTCCACCGCCATGTTTGACGGAAATGTCTCAGAAATGATAATTACATAGGAAGTGTAACGCTGACTCCTCTGTCATGTACGTCCTCCGATCTCTTAATTATAATCATGTTCCTGTATCGCTTCCCATAATCACGGTCTTATACAGAGGTTTACACACTCATTGTACCAACTGCTTGTCCTTTGGATCTTTATTCAATTTTGTGTCATACAATATTGTGACACTACTACTGTGGGCATTATGTGTATAAGTGACACTACTGTGAGCATTATGTGTGTAAGTGGCACTACTGTGAGCATTATGTGTATAAGTGGCACTACTGTGGGCATTATGTGTATAAGTGGCACTACTGTGGGCATTATGTGTATAAGTGGCACTACTGTGGGCATTATGTGTATAAGTGGCACTACTGTGAGCATTATGTGTATAAGTGGTACTACTTTGAGCATTATGTGTATAAGTGGCACTACTGTGAGCATTATGTGTATAAGTGGCACTACTGTGGGCATTATGTGTATAAGTGGCACTACTGTGAGCATTATGTGTATAAGTGGCACTACTGTGGGCATTATGTGTGTAAGTGGCACTACTGTGAGCATTATGTGTGTAAGTGGCACTACTGTGAGCATTATGTGTATAAGTGGCACTACTGTGAGCATTATGTGTATAAGTGGCACTACTGTGGGCATTATGTGTGTAAGTGGCACTACTGTGAGCATTATGTGTATGTGTCACTACTGTGAGCATTATGTGTATAAGTGGCACTACTGTGGGCATTATGTGTATAAGTGGCACTACTGTGGGCATTATGTGTGTAAGTGGCACTACTGTGAGCATTATGTGTGTAAGTGGCACTACTGTGAGCATTATGTGTATAAGTGGCACTACTGTGGGCATTATGTGTGTAAGTGGCACTACTGTGAGCATTATGTGTGTAAGTGGCACTACTGTGAGCATTATGTGTATAAGTGGCACTACTGTGGGCATTATGTGTGTAAGTGGCACTACTGTGAGCATAATGGCCCCTATTCCGATTGTCACGCTCCCCTACTCCCCTGATTGTCACGCTCCCCTACTCCCCTGATTGTCATGCTCACCTGCGTGTACTCGCAGTCAGTTATGCGCCTGTGCAGCCACTGTGTGCGAGCTGCCACGCAAATAGATTATTCGCCAGGTGCTCACACACAACAGTGTGCGGCGGGGCGTGGGGCAGTGGGCCGAGGGATTCACCTATGGGAATGCCCAGCGTTTCATGGGAGTTCCCATGAAAATGCTGGGGGTTCTCACGGTAATTCCCCAGGGGGGCGGGCAGCTGACGTCAGCAGATGTCAGCTGCCTGCCCAGTTCCCTCAGGGATCTTAGACACCACAGAGGTGTCTCAAGGCTGCGAGTGCTGGAGATCCATTTGCAGCCGTACGGGGGATCGCAGTGTGCGTGTGTGTGTGTGTGTGTGTGTGTGTGTGTGGGGGGGGTGTTGGCCATGCGTGCGTCTGGTGGACCCGCAAGTCTGCGAGCATTAGGTTTAGGTTTAAAGGGCGCTAAAACTGTGGGCATTTTGTCTATAAGTGGCACTATGGTGGACGTAATGTGAAAAAGGAGCACTACTCTGTGTTGTAACGTGAATAAGAGGCACCACAATGGTATAATATGAATCAGAGGCACTACTATGTGGTGTAATTTGAATGAGGGGCATGTGATGTAAGTTGAATATGATTGTGCTATTGTATGGTGTAATTAGAATCGGGGGTACTATTGTGTAACCATGAACCTTCCTTGTGAGACCAATGACCCTTTATAAAGTATGGGAGGTAAGGCACAAACTTTTAGTTTGCAGAGGGGTGTTTCCGGAAACCCTAGGAGGCGGGGTGGAGGATAGGTGGCAGGGGAAATGAGTTCCACCACCTCATCAGGACCAGGGCCGGATTATAATGGGGGCACAAGGGGTCAGTACCCCTGGACCCCCTCTAGTTAGGGGACCCCTGTGATTGGCATGTATTTAAAAAAAAAAAATTAGCTAAAGGTTTTGTGCATGGGAGTGGAGTAGTGCTGCAGCTTCACCTATCTGCCAATGTGACAATGATTTATGGTGCTGAGCATCGGGAGCCAAGGCACACTGATTGCACAAGTGTGCAGTGCATTACTGGGAGTCCCATGACACTTTGCACCAGAGGGCAGAGGCTGAGACGTTTGTGCTGAGCTCTGATGGTGGAGCTCATTACATGCTTCTCAGGCCCATGGAGAACAGCAGCAGCAGCCTAGTCATGGGAGGGTTTTTAATCAGGGGCAGCACTGGGACTGTGAGGTCTCCTACAGAGTAAGGTGCAGAGGGACAAACACAGGCGTTTCATGTGGTATGTATGTGTGTGTATATATATATATATATATATATATATATATATATCCCCTGCAGTTACCCATTGACCAAGTTTATACTGCCTTTACTCTGTGTATTGACAGTGTAATATTATCCCGTGCAGTTTGCGGCCAGTAATGACAAGTGCAAGGGGGCCCCCCTGTCTAAAGTGCCCCGGGCCCCCCGAAGGCTTAATCTGGCACTGATCAGGACCACGTTAAGCCCTTATTGACACACGGTGAGAAAAGCCCAAGGAAAGGAGTTTTCTCAGCTTACTAACTAGACCCCCTAACACATGGGAGCCACACTCCTAACACATATTCCGGATAAGAACACTTATATAACAGAATACTGTCTGTCCTGTGTTATCGCCACCTCATTCTGCACGCGCTGGAGGAATTGTATGTTTCCCTAACAGCATTTGGCCATTCTCCACCCAGATTTCATCCTCTCATGATGGTTCCATCCTCACTTCTCCCATAGAGGACGATTCAGTATAGTTCCGAATGACCTCCAGTGATTGCCAGCCAGAGGGCTTTCCGTAGATTTCAGATTCTGTCTATCATTTCTCTGTTGCATCCTAGAAAATGAATGGTTGCTATGGGCAACACCACCTATTTTTCATTTTTAGAAGCTGCAGTAGATTTACCTCATTGGGGGGGAGATTCTCTAAGAATCTCCGCCCCCCTTCGCCGCCCATCGCATATTTAATTATCGCATGTGCTGTAACATATACGATAATTAAGGCAAAGGACAGCTCTTGCGTTAAGAGCTGTCCTTTGCGGTGAGAGTCGCCGGGTCCCAGCAGGTCCCGGCGGCTCCCCCCTCCCTCACACACCCGGCGCTGCTGCTGCGTCGGGCTCTCCTCCTCCCTGCACCCGGAAGAGGATCAGTGCAGGGAGGAGGTCACAGGTCCGGGCAGCACTGCGCTGTGCTGCCCGGACACAGGTGAGGGGGGAGGGGGCGATGCAGGGCGGCGGGGGGTCGGCGCGGGGCGGCGGAGGGTCGCGATAGAAGCCCATTGGCTTCTATGGGGCATCGCCAGATTTTTCTGGCGATGCCCCCCGCCACGGTAACCCGGCGGGGGATGCTTACAGCATCCCAAAATGCGGTAAAAACCCAGATAACGGGGTTTTTACCGCATTTTTAGCTTAGAGAATCTCCCCCAGTGTCATTAACTCTGAGGCACCCTCCTTCTCTGCCTCAGAGGATTTGCTTAGTGGATTTAAATACAGACAGTGAGGAGAACAGGGCAGTGCTCATAAGTCGGCAATTCGATTATACCGGTCACACATAAATCGGAGGTGCGAGGTACCTGTCCGAGTGGTTACAGAGCGGCATCGTACCTTCCGGAGCCGTGTAATCCAATAGACAGCGTTCTCCGTGTTCTGTCACTTACACCGCTGAGCGGCAAAGTGCTGAGATTAATCTGCCAGCTTCTGGTCACACCTCTTACTGCAGAGCAAACGCTGTATATCTGCATGGCAGCAGCAATGGGCCCCCATATAACATGCCGTCACAGACGGTACCTAGTCAGTGCCCAATGGGGCAGATACTGCGTTCAGATGGACGGGGAGTTTTACAATGTACCAGACAGTCATCCTGGTGAGGTGTGAGCCACCCATTAGGTATATAGAAGGCTGTTATCAAAAAGGATCCTTAGGGGTATTTGCCAGGGGGACAATACATAATAAGGGGGCGCCATAACATTCCCTGGCATAAAAATGTGTATACTGTATACTGTAGGTGAGGACCAGAATGTAACTTTGGGGCCAATTCAGACCCCGAAATCAAACAATCTTCCGATGTTTGGCCTTCTGTACATGCGCATAGTCCTTCGTTGAGGTGCTCGCAGCCTGATTGACAGGCAGGGGGCATTCTTTGGTGGACCCCTGGCGTTTCATGTTGACCTTTTCATGGGTCAACAATTTCTGAGTCGGCCTCTTGCGTGTGTTGACCTTTTCCCATGTGAACCTTGTGCGTGTTGACCGTTTGGCCTATTAACTGTCGACGCTATGAGCCGCACCCTGACCTTTCAGTGTAGTGTCCTCTTTGCCTCGTCTTATTTCCCTCCCTCAATGTACAGCGCTACAAATTGTGTTGGTGCTTCCTAGATAAAGCGCGATAATAACATTAATATTACCAAACACGATAAGTTCAGCCTTGTCACACCATTGTAGCACACATACAGCCTGATTCAGACCTGTTAGCTTGCCTGCGTATACTCCCCCCCCCCCCCATGCCGCGGAGAAGACACCCCATCGCATGTGGCCGAGGGGAGAATATTCATTCGATGATCGTTGACCGTCTAATGATTTTTCTCCCCCTTGGTAATAAAACTTTTATTTCCGCTGCTGATCGACGAATTTTGGGTGGGCGATGACATCATGCGACGTCATCGCCCACCCCGAGCAGCCAACGCCACGCCTGCGATCCCAGTGGACATCCATAAAATGCTGGGAGTCCGCCCTGCTGCGGCGCCCTGTCCACCCTTGTCCGCCGCCCCCTCTGGAGCAAACAGCCCGGCGAGAGTGAAACTCGCTGAAGCCATTCGCTCCCGTAGTTTACGCAAACTGTAAACTACGAGCGGGTCTGAATCGGCCTCATAGGACTGGGAACCTGTAATCTCAGATCACTTCCCAGTGCAGGAACTCTTTGTCCGTCTCACTCTTTACAGTAATTATTACACGTGGAGGCTGCGCGGCCGGAGTACGGCGAACTTACACATCTTGCAGCGGCCAACGCGCCATCATTTGCAGAATTAAACCTTTCATTTACCTTTATGGCTTTTTTTCATTTCCTCCTGTAATTGCTCCGCCACCTCTTATGACAATCCCTGTAAATCCTTCGCTTGCCGTTTGATCCTCTTTAAGACCTCAATGCTTTTCAATTGCCTTTTCCTTAAACATATGTATATTTTCTTCCTGACTTCCCCTTTGTGAGGCTTCGGTCAGCAAATCTTTAAGCTCTAAGTGATTGTAGGGGAGAGGGGGAGGGGGGGTTATGGGCCTGGAATCCCACAATTGAGAAATGTTCATAGAGACATTGTAAATTTAAAGGGCAAGACTTTTTAATCGCTTTTTTTACCCCCTTAGGAGTCGAATTTGGAAAATTCCTGCTTAGTGGGTGGTTGCAAATAACTGTCACAGTTTCCAGACCACCACCCAGCAGGTCACATGTTCTCCAGGTCACCCAGCAAGTGCACTGGGTGAGGGTTCACCAACTGGCACATTTTCCAGAGCACAATGGTGATGTATTGTAAATTGCATCTGGATGATAGGTCTACAGTGTCTAGGTCGATATTGACAAAAAAGTGGATATGGCAATGAACGACACATGGAAAAGGTGTAGATTTAGGCATATTTGACCCTTTCATCCACACCCAAATGGCACACGGACGTCTTGCCACATAATTCCAAAATGATCTAATTCGGCATATCTATGGGTCACGAGCTCTAATTTGGTGTATGATGTGCCCTACTCATAGAAGTAAGTTACACCAGCTCCTACCTGAGCGTAGGAGGGGAGCTGCCACAGGCTTCGCCAGGGTCCCTGCACCTGTACAATGCAGTTGACAGGGCGCCAGACCCGGCTCACGCACAGTTGCGGCGATTGTACTGTGCATGGGCAAAAATACTGGATTCCAGGTGCTGCCTTTTCTGTGGGTGACTGGCTGGTAGGACGTCCAATAGAAAGTCACTGTCAGTCACAGTGACATCAGTGCATATGGCTTCTCGGGTATGGGTAAAATCCGGAACTGGACAGGACCCCGAAAACACCGAACCATTCATCAATCTCTTGTAGTGTCTGGTCCAGGGAATGCCTTCCTGCGGCCGCATATGAGTGGAAGTGTGAGCGCACACACCCACTATCCACTTGCATGGAAATGCAGGCATTCGCTCGGCAGAGGGGGTTCGGGGTGGTCGGTAGATCGCCGGGGCAGTGGTAAGTATACAGCGAACTTACGCTACCTAGGGAGAAGGTCTGAATGAGGCCCCAAGTCTAATCTGATGATTTTGAGAAAGAGGGTGATGTTGATATTGATGTCGAGACCACCCTGCTGTTGGGGGGTGGGGGGGGGGGGGGGGGGTGTTACACCATTTCTCAGAAGTCATTTCTCAGCCCCAGCTCCACTCTCCTGGTAGCAGCGTGCGGGGACCCTGCATCAGCTGCTGGAATTAATAGAAGCGAGGGAGAATAATGAGATGGGACTGTGGCTGGATATATTTTTAGATCTAGACAAGGTAATTCTTTTAGCAGAAACCTGCTGCCCCCAGCTCCGATTTCTAATAAGATCATACATTACTCCTTTCTGGGTCTCTGCCAGTACAATGTATTCTGATATCCATTCCCGGAGCTGGGGGGGGGGTAGGGGCTTGGGGGGCACTCGCTCATTAAGGAACTAGAACAACAGAGGAAAGTTGTGAGATTCAGGATTACGTCCACTTTGGTCTAGTTATTCCGCAGATAATAAGCGTGAGCCGCCTGGCAGATGTGACAGAGGGGCCACAGCTCGGCCTGACGGGCGGGGGGCACTGAGACAATACATATATCATATGGAAGCTGGCCGGTGTACTTACCCACCGGGGAAGGTAAATGGGTTTATTTCACTCAGCGAATGTTGTCGCCCATGAATCCTTTAAAAGCATCTGTTAATCTATAGATAATATATATATTGTGACAAGGGTCACATACACAGGGATTCAAATGAAGTCTTTATTTTGAACAGCAGGTCACAGCATACCAGACAAATTCCACAGGCAAGCGTAGTTACAGGCAGCAGCATACAGGTAATCACAGTATAGTACAGAGTCTTCCAAATGCTCCAGTGGTCCCTACCATAGCCCACACCCCGGCCTATTGCTTGGCCAGCTAACCCACCATCAGGAGCATTTACCCTCTGCCCTGGAAACACTTCTATCAGGAGATCACAGGTGCTGCTGATTAACCAACCCTCTACTACTGCTCCAAAATCTGGTCTGGATCGTCCGCAATGCTCTCATGTGGAGATATGCTGTCTCTGCCCTACTATATTTAAATGAAATAAAACATTCTGCGTAGACAAACATGACACATACGCCCTAGTCACTGCAGGGGAAGCGCGAAAGCGATGCGTTTTATATTTCTATTTCTTCAATTAAAGTTGATTCATCGGTACTTGTGTATTGTGCATACCATAAGGCATACGATGGTATGCGATGCGACGCGATATCGCGCGATACTGTACAATGTCATACAATTTTAAAATTGTATGACATTGTACATGGCATACACTGCCATACAATGCGATGCGATTAAACATTGTATAAGCACCCTAATGGGTGCTTACAATGTGAAATGCACCCCCAGGCCACCACCCCCCTCCCACTATAAACGTGAACCCGAAGCGTGGCGAGCGCAGCGAGCCCCGCGAGGGGACGCGGATACCTGTGAAGCCCGCGAGGGGACTCCGATACCTGCCACGCTTCGGGCTCGGTGGCTCGCTGCGCTCGCCACACTTTCTATTCTCAACTCCACACCGGCGTGGATAGTGGGGGTATGAAAAGGTCGGAGGACGCGTACCGCCGCCCCTTGCGGGCTCGCTGCGCTCGCCACGCTTCGGGTTCAAGTTTATAATGGGGAGGGGGGGGTGCATTTCACATTGTAAGCACCCATTAGGGTGCTTAAAAGCACCCTTTATGGTGCTTCTACGATCTTTCATCGCATAGGGGGCAAAAATCGCGTTGCATCGCATGCCATGCGATGCGACACGATGAAAACATCACGCAATGCACATCGGGGGCACGGCTATAATACACAAGTACCGATTCATCTTCTTCGACACAATGCGCCATTTCAGAACGGGGCCTCACAGAGGGGCGGAGGGAATATATGTGATATCGGCACTACCGTAACTTTTGTTCTGTCTCCCGCGTTGTTATATAGTTAGTCAAACTGGCAAGGGAAAGACAATAATTTAAAGTACTATCATTTAAAAATGAACCCCCTGTTCTCTCCGTAGTGGTTCACATAATATGAGGACTCTTCCCCTCTCGCCATCACACCTTCTTTAATGCTACCTCTGCTCCCCCCTCTATATCTGCTGGGCAGTGTATATGCGCCCATGCCACCCTCTTCAATATAATGTGACTTTAAGCCCCATCTGCGTTCGTAAGTAACCAACCACCCCTGCCATGAAGCCATGTGTGCTCATCGACGAACCTCTAACACCTCAGGTTAGGGGCAGCAACGGATTAACCTTGGATGGTCGATGGTTTTTAACCATCTTGAGGTAACAATTGCGAGTTGGGGGATACAGGTTGTAATAGTTACACCAGCGGAGTCCAGATGTACTAAACAGCCCAAGTGTGTAACCATTTGTACAGTTTATTGCAGTATATAGTAACCTTTTTTTTTTGTACAGTCGTACTCACTGTTATATATTAGCAATGTGGACGCGTGGGAGCTTGATCAGAACATGAACGGATGTATGAGGGCAGCGGTGCAGCCAATTTGACGGTTTTATCAGGATACTCTCAGGATCTCTGGAGCTAAGTGGAAAACGACTGTATCTCACTGTGGCGCTGAAACACAGAAACAAGATGGGGTGTGTATGTGACGAAGACTAAACGGCGGCCATCTTGGTCAAGGAGAATGGAGATTACCTCAATGCACCTTAAATTGACAGAGGAATCTCCACAGTTGGGGTCATCTCAACGTTTTGGGGTTTTCTGCCCAGCACAGTCCCTTTAACCAAATCAGTTTTTATCTGTGGTTGTTGGGGGGGTCAATGGGACCACCAATGTGGGTTTTGAGGGTCCATAATAGAAATGATGAGGTAACTGGACGGCGTGACAATCTGCAAACACTTAGATGATGATTAGCACTTAATAGCAAGGTGCCAATATCAAAGGATGTCAGGCGACATAACAATGGCACATGAGTGACAATATCCTGCGCAGTGCGTTGGAGGAATAATGACAGTGATAAGTCCTATTCAGCGATACGCAGGTAATGAGACTGCAGAGCGATGAGTGCACTGCTATTAACCCTCTCGGTGCAGGTATGAGGATACTTTACCATGCACATGGACTCTGATTGGGAACAGCAAAGTGTGCCGGGCACAGCAGTAGTGGAGCAGTAAACAGCAGTGGTACTTGTGTAGTTTCACGGCGCCCTCCCTCCGGGTTCTACGCTCGCCACAATCTATGTTAAAAAAAGTAACTTAACTCCATGCCAACATGGATAGTTCATACCTCCACTATCCATGTTGGCATGGAGTTGATTTTAAATAGCGTAGCGAGCCACCGAGCCCGCAGCGTGGGCAAGCGAAGCGAGCCCCGCAAGGGGACTCAGACGCACGGCGCCATGAAACTACACAAGTACCACAGCAGTAAAATTAGTTTGTTTACATCGTGCGTCTCCTCCTCCCGAACACCGCTATTGGCCGCCTAGCAGCCCCTGATTGGGCTGGGCAGCCAATAGCGGTATTCTGGAGGAGAAGCTGCACAATGAGTTTGTTTACATCTCTCCTCAGTCCGGCCTGGATCAGGTTTTCTTTTTTCTTCTTACCTGGATGCCTACTTGGAACCAAGATCTACGCTGGTGGACCCTGGTAAGTATAATTTCCTTCCACAGGTCCCCTATTGATTTCTTCAGGACCAGACGGATGGACGCAGACCTACCTACGGGGTAAAGGTAGGTAAGTATCTGTATGAAAGGGCTCTGTATGTATTAAAGTTTTATTTTTCAGGTGTCAGTGTGTTTATTTTACTACTAGGTGATTCATCGCGCCCTTCATACGGCCGCACCCCCCACCCCCGGAGCAGGGGGTGCGGCCGTATGAAGGGCGCGATGAATCACCTAGTAGTATGCAGGGACACATATCCCTGGAGCAGCGGGTCTGGCCGCACCCTCCCCCCCAAACGGAACAGCGGGTGAGCCCGCCCTCCCCCTTCCCCCTCCCCCAGAGTGGCGGGTCTGCATCCACACCCCCCCTCGCTGGAGCTGCGGGTATGCCCGCCCTCCCCCAGAGCTGCAGGTCTGCGCTCCGGGGGAGGGCGAGCATACCCACTACTGCGGGCGGTGGGTTTGGTGCAGACCCACTGCTCTGGGGTTGGGGGGGGGGGGGTGCGGGCATATCTGCTGATGCAGCGGGGGGGAGGGCAGGGATGGGGGGGGTTGCTGGCCGAGGGGGGGGGGGGGTGGGTGGGAGCAGGGAGACCCGCTCGCGTGGGCAGACCCACTGGGGGGGGGGGTTTGCGGGCAGACACGCTGCACTAGGGGAGGGAAAGGGGTGGGCAGCGGTGTTGATGGGGGGTGCAGACACGCTTGCGGAGGGGGGGGGCTGGGTGCGGGCTGACGGGCGGTGTGGGTGCACTCGCCCTGAGGGGAGGTGCGGGCGGATCCGCTCGCGGGGGGGTGGGGTGTGTGCGGGCAGACCCACTCGTGGGGGGCGTTCAGACAGATCCGCTTGCAGGGGCATGTACAGTCAGACACACTGATGGGGGGGTTTGCGGGCAGACACACGCCGCTTGGGAGGTGGGGTGGCTGGGTTTGCGGGCTGCCCCGGTGGGGGGGTGGGACGGGCAGACCCGCCCGCGGGGGGGGGGGGGGGGGCATGGGGTGGTTTTGGGGAACCAGGACCGGCCTGGGCCTGGAGCTGGTTTTAAAAAATATGGGGAACCCCTACTCGGCTTGTTCCCTGATTTTTTAAAACCAAGACTAGCTCTGTGAGCCTGGGGCTGGTTATGCTCATGAGGGGGACCCCACACGTTTTTAAAAATGATTTACTTTTCTATTTTTCTGACTGATCCATGCAGGCTTCTACCAAATACGCCAGGAAAATGAAGTGTATTTAGCGGGATACGGCTGTTATTCGCCGGAAATTACGCTTAGTAAATTAGGAATCACCATTCTTTTGAATGGTGATTCCTATTTGTATTCTACCGATGGCGTATACATTCGTATTTGTAAATACAAATACGAATGTGCCATGAATACGAATACGTATAATTTCGGGAAAGTATTTCTGGATACGAGCACACTTATTTTATAATTTTTTTCCTTAGTATATTTCCCCCAATGTTCTTGGGGGGGGGGGGAAGTTTTATACATTTACCTCAGAATTAGCAGCTAAAGGTCTGAATGATGACACAGCCTGGTACATTTTGCAATTACCGGTAAGCGGCACACTGGAGACGGCTGTGCGGAGGTGCATGGAAGACGAGTGTAAATACGCATTAGAATGTGCGTCTTCATGTGGAACATGTTAGATAAGAAATGTATTCCATTATTTCCAAAAGTTCCACCACCGCATCCTAGACTGAACTTTTATCCTCCATTAATTCCCCTCTCTTCTCCCTTAAGCCGAGCACGTAATCCCCTTTATGGTGAAACACAGGTACCCGCTGAAACAAATTAATGTCTTCAATGTCGTCATGTTGTTTGTTAAAAGGCGGATGGATGATGCTTTGTGATAATGGACAAGCTGATTGCAGCCGTAATCCATAGTAAACAGTAAACCAAGCAGCTTTGTGCTGTTCATCTATCTCTATAATCCTATGTTTAATCATGTTGGCGCACAGGGGTTTATGAGGAAAGCTTATTATTTTGGGAACATTCCAGAACCTGCTGATGACTAGGGTGCATATTTCCGAGGTATATGTATATTTGGTTTAAAGGCGGTCACACGCTGCAGAAAACATAAGGTACGCCTATTGCCAACAGACACTGCAAGCAGCAGCCATTTTGGGGTGGACCCCATGCACAGTCCTGCTCCAGGGATGTTGTAAAGTGGTCCCTGAGCAAATCACCACAGGACTCTGGAGAACTGCAGAAGTGTGCCTTTACGTGCTGCTGTGGGTGCTGTAGGCCTGAGACCAGAACTGGAGTCCAGGAATGGACTCTGCAGTATGGAACCCTTAAGCCTGAGGAAAAGGGCACAGAACTGGGACCCGCTACAAGGTTCTCAGATCCATAGGTGACTTCTCTGAACTGGCCTCAGCTGCAGAACACTCAGAAGTACCATGGAGGCTCTAGTGCCGGTACCACAGTGAGACGTACCAGCTGATGCATTGTCCGGAGCAATGCTCACAGTAGCATTTGCTGGCTTTGATTGCGTCAACCTCTGTATCGAGTCTGGAGTGGCCTCCTTCCAGCATATGCCCTGACCATGCACTCATTAATTTCTGTAAATATTCATAGTCGCTCATCATGCTGGCATGTAATAAGGTGGATATCAGGGGCAAACACAATAATAATTCACCTGTCTCTTCTTACTGGTAGCTGCTTTCTGGCCTTTCTAGCTGTTGATCGCTCGCATTACCACATAAAGCAGAGATAAAGTACCAGCCAATAGGCTGTTTAATGTGTTAGATACCATGTTACAGGCTGGGTTTGAAAAATGGGAGTAAGAAGCTGATTAGCTGGTAGTTTATCTCTCTCCAAGTCTTAGCACATAGCCTGCTTAGTATGAGAAGCTGCTGTCACTTGGCCCCAGCAATTTTCCGTAAATTGTACGTTTGACCACAGCTGGAAAACCCCCCTTCAGCGACTGCATTTATTGATGTGTTTTTGGGGCTTATTCTGGTTTGATCGGTCCTTTGCACGCATGCACTGTGGACCAATGTTTTGTTTGTGCACATGCAGATTTCTGTGCATGTGCAAGCGCCAGGACCGTGTGGCCACACCGAACAGTGTTCAGCAGGTGCACGCACCCAAGACGGGCGGTGGGCAGTGTCTGGGGGGCTCGCAAGGCTGCGAATTCACAGCCTTGTGAGTCAACCAGAATAAGGTCCTTTGGGCCAGATGTACTAAGCTTAAAAAGTGATAAAATGGAGAGTGATAAACAGCCAGCCAATCAGCTCCTACCTGCCATGTCACAGGCTGGGTTTGAAAAATGACAGGTAGGAGTTAATTGGCTGGCTGTTTATCACTCTCAATTTTATCACTTTTCAAGGCTTAGTACATCTGGCCCTTTGTGTGTAGATGACAAGAGGACCTGTAAGAAACCGAAAGTCTGTTCTCTTTTTAGAAACCATAATTGGGTGTCATAGTTTGCATTTGACAGGGCCGGGCACGCTGTGCCGCTGTAAGGCGGCCCACATTTGATTGAATATGCGCATTACTTTGAAGCGGTACCGATACAGATTTAACCTAAACGTTTTGTTTTTTTCTTAGAACCCAGAATTCCCAGGAAGGATTCTCAAACAGACGTCTCTGTACACTGACGTATTGCCATCATTTCTGTCTCCTTAGCGGGCGTCCTGCAGCAATGAATCATATTACCCAGGAGACACGTATAAAGGATCGCAAATCAATCATTGGAAAGGTTTCACAATAGGATATAATATATCGGTGTACTTTGGGGACGTTTCCTGCAGAGGACACCAGCTACACCTCCAATATACTGTTTGAATGTTCCTAATTGAGTTTTCATTTCCTACAAACCTTCCTGTGTTTAAACTTCCGGGAACACCTAGGACCAGGGCTGTGCGTTCCACACACAACTGCACCATCGATGGCAATAGTGCAACTGGCCATCGATAGTGGCATACTATTCTATGGATGACCATCAATGTTTTTTCCTATGAGTGGTCATCCATTTTCTTTGACTGATTGGCCTGTAGGCTAATCAAAACAAGGGGGTGGGGCTGCACAGGTATCAGGGGCATAGCTTTGATCTGTGTACTGGGCCTTTGAGGAAAAAAATAAAAAATATTTGTTTATGTTTGACATCAATGGAGAGAAACATCTGGTTCTCCCCGATCGATGGCAAAACTATTCTACATCGACCATAAACCATCAATGAATTTTGAATCATCGATGGCCATCCCTAGGGTAAGTATGTCCTTGCAAAGTGTTTCATGATGCTTACTGCCTCCATCATTATTCTTTTTGAAAATTTGTAATTCTGGAAATCCCATTGGTTATTACCAGTCACCGGGCCTGTTTCTGAGTTTTGACCCCAGGGGAGGATAGGTCATACGGCTAACAGGGAAGATTCCCAGTGGGCAATGTGTATCCAAGGCCTTGTTTGCTGACTTGTGGCCCCATCCCAAGCATGACAGACAGTCTGCCAAACTGCATGTGTAAGCCTGAATCTTTGGTGATGGTCCCTAGGACCAGGGGAATGCTGGGAAGTCAGTGTTCTTGAGGCAGTGTGTCTGGAGTTGGAGGGAATAAAACAGTACAGCAGTGAACTCACATGTCTCTGTGTCCTTATGACTGGATTTACAAACATATGAACAAAACATGGTGTCAGAAGAAGTTTAACTTGGACTGCTAGTGCTCTCAGAGTGTGAACGATCCTTCAGCAGTCTGTAAGGCTGTGATACTCAGGGGCAGGGCTGGTGCAAGGCACCGGAGTGCCCTAGGCGGGGGGGCCCGCCGGCGCTCACCCTCTCCACCGCGGCCGCCACTTTGCTCCGGGGGGGGGGGATGTTGCCGGAGATGCCGCAACATGCCACCAGTTGCAGATGAGGCGGCCGTGCTCCAGGGGGGTCAGTGGCATCACTTCCCCGGGGGGGGGGGGGAGAGTGAGGGAGCAGCGTCCCGCTCCACTGGGGGGTGGTTAAAGATGCAGCCGGCACTTCGCCAGTGAAGCCGGCACTTCTCTGGTTACAGATGTGGCGATAACAGCCGCAGCTCTGACCGGGCTCCAGGGGGGGCAGTGGAGTGCGGGGGGTTATCCAGGGTCAGGGGTATGGCTCACTTACCTGCTCCAGACCCAGCTGCTTTCTTCTTGCTCTCCACGGGCACCGACGGGAGCTCTGTGACTGCTGCTGCTTCTGCTGCTCACTACCTCCCTCCAGTGGCCTAAAGCTGCCTAGTGGTGGCGCCGGCCCTGCTCAGGGGTAGATTTATTAAGCTTGGTGACGTGATAAACTGTCTGTTTTTTATCACCGGCCAATCAGCTCCTACTTGTCATTTTTTCAAACAAAGCCTGTAACTTCACAGGTAGGAGCTGATTGGCTGGTGATAAAAACCAGACACTTTATCACTTCACCGTATTTAATAAATCTACCCCTCAGTGTCTGCAAAGCCTGCTGTGTGCTCCTCTCTTCAAACAGGGAGTAACCATGGATAAACTGGCTCCTCCCACCGGCATGCTGATGTCTGGTAACTTGTCTGAGAACTGGAAAAGATTTAAGCAAAGGTTTAATATCTATCTTGCTGCATGTGGAGCTGATACAGAGGCTGACAAAACAAAGGCGTCCATTTTCCTCCATGTGATAGGAGAGGATGTGCTGGACATTTATAATAGTTTTCAGTTTACTGAGGGGCAGAATATGGTGCTATCTTCTATAATGCAAAAGTTTGAAGATTACATTGTGCCAAGGAAAAATGTGACATATGAAAGATATAAGATTTTTACATGGGATCAGAAGTCTGGAGATAGATTTGATCAGTATGTTATAGAGCTGCAATCACTCAGTAAAACCTGTGAGTTTGGTGATTTAAAGGATTCACTAATTAGAGATCGTATTGTCTGTGGAATACCTGATAATGGACTCAGAGAGAGACAAGGCAGTGACTACAGTATGTGCAGACCTGCAGAATTAACTAGATTTCAAGCCAAAAAGTTACACAAGGAAGTTGATGGTGCCGTACATGTAGTGCAGAAAACAGAGCCAAGCAAACCTCCATTCTCAAGAATGAAAGAGTCTAAGCCACAGTCTAATAAGGACATTTGTAGTAGATGTGGAAATGCTCACAATCCTAAAATGTGCCCTGCTTATGGTAAAACCTACATGAAATGTGGTAGACTTAATCACTTTGCCAAATGCTGTAAAATGAAAGGTGAAACAACCAAAGTGCATGCTGTTAAACAGAGGAGTTCTTTGTGGATTGCATTGAACTTTGCAGTGCAGATAAGAAAGAATGGATTGTCCCTTTAACTGTGAACAATATTGTAATTCCCTTTAAGCTTGATACTGGCGCGCAGGTGAATTTAACCCCTTCCTGACAGAGCTAGTTTTGGCGTTCCTGACAGAGCCATTTTTTTCAAATCTGACATCTCTCACTTAAGTGGGGATAACTTTTTTTTGCTTTTACTTATCCCAGTGATTTTGAGATTGTTTTTTCGTGACACATTGTACTTCAAATTAGTGGTAAATTTGGGTCGATACAGTCTGTGTTTTTTTGTGAAAAATACCAAAATGTCGTGAAAAAATGGAAAATTTAGCGATTTGCAAAATGTTAAATTTTCTGCTTGTGAGACAAATAATCATACCACTCAAAATAGTTAATAACTAACATAGACCATATGTCTACTTTATATTTCCATCATTATTTCAACTTCCTTTTAATTTTTTTGGACACTAGGAGGCTTACAATATGAATAGCAAATTCTCAAATTTTCAAGAAAATTTCAAACACTGATTTTTTTAGGGACCAGTTCAGTTCTGATGTGACTTTGAGGGACTTGTATGTGAGACACCCCCATAAATGATGCCATTTCAAAAACTGCACCCCTCACAGTATTCAAAACAGCATTTTGGAAGTTT